>NC_091131.1:164314834-164614834 GCF_040183065.1 Periplaneta americana
TAGGATTGTGCATGTTGTCATGTTGTCTATATATAGTGGATACAAAAAGTATTTGCACACCCTTGTTTTTTTAATGTTCAAAGAAATAATAACGGTAATTTTCTGAATACAATTTTAATAAGTAACAGCATGGAAAGAAAGACTTATATAATCAAGAAAAAATTGCTTATAGTTACACATAAAATTAAAACTAAAAACTGCATATTTAGATGTCAAAAAAAGTATTTGCACAGCCAGTAAATTTAATAATAAATTCATTCAAACTAAGAGAAGTTTCTTTCAGTACTTTGTGTGCAATTCATTGGCTTCAACCAGGGCTTCTGGTCTTCATGGGATGGAATACACTAACGTTCTTGTTGTATCGGGAGGAATGTAGTCCATTCTGCCAGAAGAGCATTAGGAAGGTCTGTCTTGTTTGATTTGCGGTGTTTTCTGATTTCTTTGCCCAATAAGAGCCACAAATTCTCAATTGGATTGAGACTAGGTGACTGAGGTGGGGTCACAAGCCTTCTGGATGTGTTATACAACAACCACATTTTTGTTATTTGAACAGTGTGCTTGGGATCGTTGTCTTGTTGGAAATAATTTTAACCCGCACCCAATTTTTCTGTGCTAGGGGTAAATTATGTCGCAACAGCTCGATATACATTCTGGAATTCATTATTCCACCATTTATTGCTAAATTCCCAACTCAGAGGATCTTATGCAACTTCAAATCAAAATATGACCGCCACCGTGTTTTACTGTGACTAATATTTTCCTTTTCCAGTTCCTGATTAGGTCTCCGCCACACTGACTTTCTTCTGTTAGACCCAGATAGATTGTATATACTTGCTCTCGTCGGAAAAAAATAACCTCGTCTCAAACTGTCAGGGGCTTATCTTTGTATACTTTAGCGTATTCTAACAGTTTCTTCCTATTAGTTTCACTAACGTAGGGCTTTTTCTCGGTGTTGGACCATGGAGTACTATGCAAAACATTCCTGATAGTCTGAGAACTAACCTGTTTGCCCGACGTTGTAGAAACGTGAGCAGCTAAGGATGCAGCTCTTCGGAATGGACCTTTGATGACAGTATGGATTATTTGGCCTCTCTTCCTAACTGTAAGATCTTTGGTCTTCCTGTTCGCGGTTTATTGTCTGTTGTTCCAGTCTCCTCGTACTTCCTGCACACATAACGGACAGTAGAAAAAGGCAGGGACAGGTCTTTTCAAATTTGACGGTAGCTCTGACCTTGCAAACATTGAAAAACAATTTTATTTAGCTCTTGTGCTTTCCGACTCATGTCGCTTATTGATGTTATATCATTCAATCACATAGCCTACTTATCCCCACTATAACATCAAAATATTTCATTGGATGGGATTCAGCCAATAAATAGGACTTATCCATTGAGAGTTTTAATGTGCAAATACTTTTTTTACTGCAAGAAATTGAAGTTTTCTGATTCTTATATCAATTTGTAGATGTAAGCAAGTCTTATCAAGTAAATAACTCTTAATTTTACTACTGTTACCTGTTACAATTGTGTTTATAACATTTTTCTTGATATTTATTTAAATATTACGAAAAACAAGGTTGTGTAAATACTTTTTGTATCCACTGTAGGTATTGATTTAAACCGAAATACTGTATTTGTTTTCACATACATAGCTCTCAGCCAGCGTGCACTGCGTCATTATCGATCCGTAACCTTTCTACATACATTTACGTAACGTTAATACTAGCATGCTCAATACTATATGAGTGTCTGTATATGCCATGGTGTTTGTCTGGATTCACATGTTGCCGACATTCGGTTGAACTGTAATCGGTGCTGGAGCATGAAGGGATTCGAGCTAATGAGTGAGAAGACGAACTTGCCAAGAAAGGTAACAGGAAACCATTTATAGAACCGTACCTGTGCTAGGTTTATCTTTAAGGACAATTAACTAGCTATCGGGGATTGAACCTTGGTACATACGGAGTACAGGTTGCGTCTGTAATGCTTCGTACAGAAGCAGAACCAATGATCTGCATAAACTGACAATGAGCAGAAAATAGCTCTCGTGGATAAGAAACAGAACTCTGTGCTTTGGTTTCGTTTCCTTGGCTTTTTCGACATGCTTTGGCCCATTGTAAGCCTCACATATGCGATGATTGTCTAAGTCCGACAGACGTCGGAATGGCATTCGTGAATCCGACGGTGACAGGTGGGCCATCTTGCTTCAACCCCTGATAGATATACAGGGACATCATTTTATTTTTACTTGCATTTTTATTGTACCTGCATTTCTGAATGTACTTCACTCTCACCCCTTCACTAATGTCCTTGCTCCCGTCAGACACACAAACTTACGGCCGCTCTTGCGTTCGAAGTCTTCAAGCAGTGAAGTAAACACTGCAGTGTATAGTGTGTTTCAGAAATACGGTCGTGTTTTCTATAACCTATATTAATAATATCGTACTAAAAATTATATTGAAGAAACGATAAATTCAATTTCAGAGGATATGATTCAAAATGTTTTTAATAATATGCGTAAAGAATTGAAGCCTGCATTGTAATGAACGTGAACCATTTTCAGCAACTTGTTTAAAAATTCAGATTACCTTCATGCTTTTGGGAAACAGTAGGCTTCTTCCTAAATTATTTAGAAGCGCTCTCAAATGCGCCAATGCCCCATCACTGATAATGGACTTCACTAACTGAATGTGGGTTTCACTAGGATTTTTTTGTTTTGCTCAGAAAAAATGAACTACACCTCGCTGCTCTTCACAATCATACGATTAGACGATGCTAGCACACGTTCCATCTTTACTCAATAGTTACCGCTCGTTGACACCTAATCGAGCCAGTGCTGTCTGTAGCGCAAGACTCAAACTATCTGCCAACTTTGAACATCCTAACCAAAATACAGAGTGATTTATATAGAACTGACACATTTCTTTCATTAATTGTTTCAAAACGAATTGTGCTAGCGACAACTTATTATACCTAAAATGTAGAGGGATTTTGGGAGATTATTTACCTCTATAGCAAATGTTGTCCGGCATTGTCAAATCCGGAGATCTCGGTGGCCACAGGTTCCTGGAAATTATTCGGTCGTCACATAACCGGATAAATGGAACCATGCTTCATCTGTGAACCATGTGATGGACAATATGGCAGGATTTTGCACAATGAACGTCTGAAACCAACGACAATAATTCAATCTTTTATCCTTATCTGTTTCCTGT
The DNA here is from genome assembly GCF_040183065.1 of Periplaneta americana. NCBI lineage: Eukaryota > Metazoa > Arthropoda > Insecta > Blattodea > Blattidae > Periplaneta > Periplaneta americana. The sequence goes on from NC_091131.1 coordinate 164,318,049, forward strand.
AGCTGATGAACAACCGTAACCCTATATGGCTTTAGGCTCTCTGACACATTGAGTAGGTGTACCCTGTCTCCTGAGACAAACGTCTTAATGATTTTTTGGGTGACTGCTCCAGTCGTGCTCTTACGTCAACAACAACCGTGGGAAGCCTAGATGAACGATGCTTGCCCTTTTCACTCACCAGAGATCCAGTTGTTTCCAATTTGTTTACCAGTCCCAGTATTGTGTTTCTTTTGGGAGGATTGCGAACACCAAATTCTCTCTGGTATGCCCTTTGAGTAGCTGTAATTAAATTCGTAATCCAATATTGCTTCACAAGGAAGCGTCGTTGATTTAATGTGTACTGCATTTTCACGTCGACACAAAAAGTCGAAAACAGCTGCCAACAATAGAAATAAAACATAAACATCTGCGCATCTAGTGACAAGGAATCGAAACTCCAGAACATTGGTTTCAGACGTTCATTGTGCAAAATCCTGCCATATTGTCCATCACATGGTTCACAGATGAAGCATGGTTCCATTTATCCGGTTATGTGACGACCGAATAATTTCCAGGAACCTGTGGCCACCGAGATCTCCGGATTTGACAACGCCGGACAACATTTGCTATAGAGGTAAATAATCTCCCAAAATTCCTCTACATTTTAGGTATAATAAGTTGTCGCTAGCACAATTCGTTTTGAAACAATTAATGAAAGAAATGTGTCAGTTCTATATAAATCACTCTGTAGTATTCCGTAAAGAAATTGCTGTGCTTTACTTTCCGATCCTCCCTAGTATGTCATAATTAAGGAGCGGATTTCTATGTAATTAAATATTATTTTTGCGTGTGATAAAACACAATTAACAAAGTTAAAAATTCCGAACATGATGTTTCAAGTTTAAAACCCGAATTTTATTTCACATAAAAACACATATTTTCACAAAAAAATTATGTAAATACATATTTTCAGGAAATCTATTATAAACACATAAATCTTGGAGTTTTTTTACTTAAATAATTTTTTTACAAGAACATTTAAACATTTTAAAACTAAATCAATTATGTCACTCAGAAGTACGTTATCTTTTTAACAATTCTTGGTTGCTTCGAGTTTCTAAGCGCTGTGTGGTTTATCCGTGATCCATTTTTATAAATAGTATCGCCTCAAGTTCAGAGAACTGCTAGGCAGCATATCAGTGTTATTATTAGAGAATAAATTAACGTGGACAAGGAGGAGAGATCTTGCAACACATAATTGGGAATGTTTATTGTTGCTGAAGATGATTTCATTCCACGCTTTGTTTGTGAAACACAACAGATAAGAGCTCGTGTATGAATTTTAATTTAAACAAATCTCTCGCCTCTCGCTCATGTCCATGAAGTAGACCTATGTCTTGTTGTGATTCCCTGTTATCGGGCTTGGTCAATCGATATCCTTCAAGATATACTGAAAGGTGGTTATTTAAAAAACGATATGGCTTTCCTATTAGCAAATTTAAGCTTTTTGTGTGACACCATAAAAAAATTCGAAACATCCAAAAACCTGTTGTCTGAAACAGGGAGGTGCGTGCCGTGGAAATTAAACTAGACTCGCTACCAGGTTCAGAAGCACAATTACTAAGGGACAAATTCCAGAATGTGTTTGGGAAAAACAGTGGATATGAAAAAAATGTGTAAAGTTGCTCAAGTATTGGAAGATGTGCCTGTAGGTGAAATTGACGGTGTAGGTGTTTGTGACATTCCTCTCTTTAAATATGCACGTCTGACGTCCTGTGATGCGGAAAGATCGTTTTCACAGTATAAGTCGTTGTTCAGAGATAATCGGCATGCATTTGTGATGGAGAATTTGGAGATGACCTTTGTTGTTCACTGCAATTCTCGGCGAACTGTTAGCACTCGTGTGGTTGGTGAGTACCTAGTAACATTTTTTTTTTTTTCCAAGCTAAGTAAGATATTTTTGTCATATTTAAAACAAATATTTTTTTTTTTGTTTTTAGCAAATATTTTTTTTTTTTTTTGTTTTTAGCAAATATTTTTTTGTTTTTAGCAAATATTTTCGTACTTTTTAGCACATAAAAAATAAATATATTTAAATTTTTTTAGCACATAAAAATCCGCTCCCGTTTTTAGCAAATATTTTTTTGTTTTTAGCAAATATTTTCGTACTTTTTAGCACATAAAAAATAAATATATTTAAATTTTTTAGCACATAAAAATCCGCTAGTCATAATATTCGGACAGGATATATTATTCCGGGAGTTTAATCTGCGCACAAAACTTCATTGCTTCACGTGTTTATACACTGATGAGTCGTAAAATATATTGAGCACATGTTTACAGCGTTGAAGGCGCGTACTTACAAGACAAGCGATATCTTCTAAGCACATAAACTCGTGGCCTTCAGAATTAAGTTATTTATTGTAGGTCGGTAAGTGTTTTCTAGAGGACGCGTCTCTTGGCCAATAGTCTGGCGAACGTAATGGAAGGACGGCAAAGAACTGATTGTAATGTCACAATGTTAGACTTCGCATTCGATTTCCGATGAGGGATACAGATGTTTCACAGTAACTGTTTTAGATGACAAGTGTCAGATTATTCCAAATTATAACTTGTTATTCCAATTCTTTTCCATAGGAACTAGATTATGTCTTTCTTCTTAAGCGTAGTCTGGCACTATAACCACATAGACAGTCCCCTTATACAGGGTGATTCAAGAGGGATAGTAATTATCTAGGAGCTGTAGTACGAACTATTGTGGGAAAAAGTTCATATTAGGCCTAAACATGTGTCCACTTTTCAATGGGTGTGGAGATAACAGCTGTTTGTTACGTGAGTACGCATAAAGGAAAGATAAATGACTTAATTATTGCATTTATTGCTTATTTACGTGGTATCAATACATTTCAACAGTTCAGTGCTCTTTTCGCTCTGTTGACAACAGTAAATCGTCGTTCTTCCTGCAATAACTCCTACGTGCAAAGTATATAATTTTGTGCGAGATCGTCCGTATTTGCTTGTTTTTCCGCACAGAACCAATACGCGGTAAGTGTGAAATACCACATTCAGTATTCCCAACGTAACACACATACCAATTTCCCTCTTCTTACCGCTTAAGCGCGACATTCATTTTACTGCTTTAGGCTTTTAACATATTATTTTTAGAGACGTTTAACATAGTAATAATTATAAATTGGAAACTTACCACAGCAATTTCACCTAAATTGCAGTGTTAATTATTGTTTTTAAATATTTGCAAAAATTAAGTAAAGTCTACTACTCCACGAAAGCTATTGTATTCCTGATACAAGTAACACTAAGGAAGCCGTGAAAAAATCAATAAAACTCCAGATGCCGATGTTATTACACTGCAATATGTTATATCAATAATATTGTTAAAACATTAAAATGAAAAATAAATCATTACATAACCTTACCGTTTGTTTTAAGTTCACATTTATAGACTGGGGGGAAAAAAAAGACAGACGTATATCACGGCCTGCTGGAGTATAGATATTTTTGTTTTCTAAAGTTGCCGTCATTAAACAGAAACCAACATGGAGATTTCATTGCAACTAATTAGAAATTCGTCTTTCAGATATGTAATAAACGATCTTCGCACAAAATAATGTACGATACACGAGCGGTATGTTTGTTTTCATGTTGTCGGAAATTAAAAAAGCTCAACTACGTTTCGCTTTTTCAGTTTTTTCCTCGAACATGAAAACGTCAACATACCGCTCTTGTAACGTATATTACTATTTCAGTAGGAGGAAAAAACACATTTATTCATTCTATGGCAGCCGTACATAGGGGATTGTAAATTCTTACATTTTCGAAAGAAAGAAATATAATTACATATAGGAGATATTATTATTTGCTGTATCACTATTTAAGTTATTTAATAGAGCAAAAATCTGAAAATCGATAAATATGTCACCTAGGAGTTATTGCAGGAACAACGACGAAGTGTAATGTTGCTTTCTTGAGGTCGTCTTGTACTTTTATAAGGGCAGCACTATTAATAATACAAGTGACCAATTCGTCCCTTGTATTTACTTTTTTTTACACTTAATCTTTTATTTAACTCCCACAAACAAAAATCAACGGGAGTAAGGTTGGCCAATGCACGTGGCCATCCCTCAACGCGACCGATCCGTTGTTCGAGGAATGTGAGATTTAGATGGTATCGCCAGACGGCTATAATGTGCAGGAGCTCCGTCATGCTGGAAAAACATTCCCATCCTACAAGGGAACTACAAACAGCTGTTCCTCTACACCCATTATAAACAGCGCTGTCCTCAGACGAGCAACACGTGCTATTAATTTGTTCGTAGTCAATAGCATTATTCAATTATTTGTAGTTTATTCATATAATTTGCAAAACTTCTTATGGGTAACATTCAGACAACTGTCTCTAGATGCGTTGAAAACTGGACATGTTTATGTGAACGTTTTCACTAGGAATAATCCAGCCTCTTAAAATATTTACTATTCCTCCTGCATCACTATGTATGTGAATAGCTAACTGCGTTGACTCAAATCCTGGAAAATATTATTGAAGTTATTACCAAGTCGTTCTCTGCGAATCAAACAGTAACGTTTTTCACTCTATAGAGATAGGATATTTAGCATGTGTTGTCTTTGACGTTAAATCGCTCGCTTGAACTCGGTCGAGTGTCGCACCCTCGAGTGAGATAAGATCGGTCGTGATACGCTCGTAATAAATAGAAGCACAGTACAAGGTCATCTCACCGACATGTCTTATCTTGTATGGAAGGCGACAGATAAGATACACATATGTTTTGCTCACACGGTAAAAATAAGACTTTATTTTCTGTGTTTATGACAAACGTTTAATGGAACAGTCAATGGAACGTACCACAACAGGAACATGAAGTTATAAATAAAATAGTATGAAAAACTTCGATATACAGTTATTATTGCTAATTAATAATTATTCAATATTTGATTTACCACATATATAATATGATAGGTCCATACATAGTGTTCCGCCTATACACTGCGTCAATGTAGAAACGTTTTACAAAATATTTTTGATATAGCATTAGATTAATAACAATATTAGTACCTACAGAGATAACGTCACAGAAAATATAATAAAACGAGTAATCATGCTGCACAACTGTTACAGACGCAAAGATTGATACACTAATTATTAGAGATTATTATTATTATTATTATTATTATTATTATTATTATTATTATTATTATTATTATTATTATTATTATTACTAGAAGACTTGATACAGTTCTTGCATTATCGTGATTGTATTCTCCGTTTATAATAATTACATTTATATCCAATAACATCTATCAGATGTGGCAAAAGCAAAATCACTCCTGTGAGGAGGGGGGACATTTACCTGCAACATTTATATTACATTCTAAAGCAAGCTTTGTAGTTGTACTATAGAGAGGTTAGTTAAACACTGCAAAGTTTTGAAATGATAAACATCTGTGATGTTACTACACAGTTCATCACTGTAACAAGAACGAATGTCTAACGCTCGGCTTATACCGTTCGAGGATTTATCGCTCGTGACAATTTTACCATCATGCATGTGCGCTACCTATCGAATTATGCTATGAACTACTTGGCGCTCGAGCGAAAACGTCCGATGCAGACCTCTGGTGTGGACCTTTGCCATGATAACGACATAACAAAGAACTTACACTACTTCTGAAGGTAAAGTTCTGGTTCATAATTCTTCCATTGGGTACAGAAGGGAGCACATAATAGGCTGCTACGAATATACAATGCCTTCCAGGTTTATTTACTGTCGATTAGAAATAAATAATTTTATTATGCAGAGGCATACGATAACGTTTGGTTATTCGACGCAGTAAGGTCAATATTTTAATGATAAACACAGGTTTTTACTTGGGGTATATAGAAGCTTAACTGGAATAAAAGTTACGTCGTAATGTTCATGACGAACTGCCTGTGCGAGCACGTCATGAATTTTCTATAATGCACTTCATCTGTATAATTGCGTGGACATGATACATGCACGTCCCGCATAGTCGTTATATATTTGTGCACGATATAAATTAACATCAAGGGCGTTAACAACGCATTTAAACCAGCATACTTGATTTTCCTAGATCACATCAACAGTCTCGTCAACTTACCGCATTCTCTTTTCCCGAGAGTTTCCATTTACCTTGCGTGTCCATAATATATACAGGGACATCATTTTATTTTTACTTCAATTTTTATTGTACCTGAGTTTTTGAATGTACTTCACTCACACCCCTTCTACTAATGAAGTTCAACCGTCCTCCACACAGAACCAAGACCACATATACAGTCATAGTAGCCTTACAGTACGTTCCAGAAATATGTTCGCGTTTTCAAGTGACGAAAGAGCTTTCAATATTGAATCATTTTCGCACAGGTACTGTCGTCCATTTTCCTACTTCGCATCCCGGTTTCTCCCACCAGCTTCTATTCGCCCCTCTGTAAAGCGTAGTGGCTGTCTTAGCTCTTTTTTTGAGAACATTAATTTATGTTAGAAATTGGACGCCTACGTAATATTATACAACTGTTTAAAATAACTTAAATAAAAGGACCTCGGTAAGTAATTAACTGTCATGTGATTTCCCCACTTTCTACAACCCTGCGACAAAACCACTTGGACGGACAGTAGATAGCATGTCTGAGTAATTTTATCTCTTCGGATCGGGCAGAAGTGAAGATTGAATTTACAGTACGTAAGGTACTCTTTTATAGAGTAGGTACAGAATTATTCCAACATGAGTTACTACTACGAAGGACGAAACTGCTAATTAGAATTAGGTACAATAGTCTATAGTGCGTTAATATGCACATTAGAACTGAAGCCTGTGTCGAAATGAACGGCCACCATTTTCAAAAATGTGTTTAAATAGTCATATTATGATTATTTTTCAATTTAACTTCATTCTTTATAATGTACAGTACGCTAATGTGCTGTAGACAGTATAATATACATTGCATGAATAGCCTATGTCCGCATGGACAGCTCAGTTCGTGAGTAAAAACAGTTATTGTTAATACTGTACTGTATTTTGATTAAACAAAAATCTAATGAAAATTATCAAACTCAAAATCGCGATATTTCCTAGTTTACGTAAATGGATGAACTACTTTTCTTCTCTCCTATACCTACTAAAGCGATTTGTTTGTATATTACGTCAGTATCATCGAACTCCAGTCGTGGAAGGGGGTAGCAAACGGTGTTTCCGGTTCTCAGCCGATCCAAAGGTATAGCCAGATTAATATTAGAAATATTAGTAAAAATAAAATGATGTCCCTGTGTATATTTTTTTTTACCTGATGCAGAATGTGCGTAAGCATAGTTGGCTAATGTTCTGGCATGCGTGCGTGCGTACTGAGCATGTGCGAGAGTATTTCGCGTACTTTCTTCCTGTGTCAATTGTGTGGATTACGCTATACTTCCGTTTGAAGTTACAAGTGAGGGTTGTGTCAGATAGGTAGGAATTTCTCTACAGAACTAGCATTGCTCAACTGATAAAATAAAAATAAAAAATTCAATCACTTTGAACAAAAATCGAACTTCACAGGCCAAGGCAGAGGGCTCATTTAGTGAGATGGGAGGTAAGGACGTAGCAGGAATTAAATTATTTTAAAAAAAAATTAAGAACGAGAGTTTTATCTGATGTTCTATCTTTATGCAACATCACTTAATGAAAGTATGTAATAAAGATAATTAATGCTTATCGTTGTCTCATAATCTATGCCTGATAAAGTTCTCTCCAGAAGATACTAGAATATTTGTGAAGGAAATTTCCAAAGACTTCACTCAAGCTCTCGGAATTACTTGTATTAACAGTTTAAGCTATCTGTAAGATCACATGCGATATCTCTCACGGGCATGTAAACGTGAATTTTGTAGAGGCAGTGTCTGTCACGCATGTATGTCAATATTATCATATACATGTTAGATTATAGGACCTCAAAATACAATTCCACTAATGCCATTTTAATAAACTAGTTGTTTTGTAGACACTCATCGCCTTAAGTACAAAGATATGAAGCTTAAACTTTCTGTCATTTAAATCTATTCTGATGACGGATCCAAATGGCTAGTCGAGTAAATTTGACTGTTTCACAAAGGTAATTGGAAATTGCAGCCTGTTCGTGACTTGACAGTATAATTTGTTGCGACCAACCTTTACCCCCGAGAAAGACACGGCACTCAATGTGATGTGGATCCCGAGACCAAGTTTTGGTGATTATAAAAATCCCACCACTTGGGGTAGAACCCGGGACCTTCCAGTCCGTAGCCAGTTACTGTACCAATAGAACTATCGGGTTGTCATTGTTGTGAAAGAGACTTGCTGTTTTGAATTAAGCTGTACTTCGTACTGCGTGACCAAACGGTGTGTAATTTGTTAGTCCAAACAAGTTCTGTATGAATTTCAACTGAAGCTAATTTTTTCGGACTGAAATTTATTGTTTGTATCGAGAGACTTATGAATCTATTCATTTTCAGTTTACTTATTTATGAATGACGTGGGTGATAACACTGGTACTTGCAAGCTGATATTGTTTTCCACAATCGAGTCATAGTGGTATTGGTTAAGAGTTGAGAAAGGGACTGGACATACCTATGTATAATTTTGCCTTCGTCTTAATTAATGAAGAGATGTTCTTTAGTAGACAGTAAATCTGTAACATGATCGAAGCTGCACAATATTATCTTTTTCCCTCTAAAATGTCCGTGCTGTCGGCGAATTTGACCCAATGCATCTTGGGTGCAGGAGCAAATACGTAGTAAACGCAAACCCACCAGATAGTCTACTTGCAGCCCCATTTTAAAAAGTAGTGTGGTATTCTAATAGTAATATGCCTTACAAGAGCGGTATGTTGAAGTTTTATGTTAGAGGAAAAGTTTGAAAAAGCGAAACGTAGTTGAGCTTTTTTAATTTCCGAGAATTGAAAGAAAACATACCGCTCGTGTATCGTACATTATTTTGTGCGAAGATCGTTTATTACATACTCGAAAGAGGAATTTCTAATTAGTTGCAATGAAATCTCCATCTTGGTTTCTGTTCAGTGACGGCAAATTTGCGAAACAAAAATATCTATCTTTAACATTGTTGCTTTAAAATGTTTTCTGTGTTTACTATACTCCAGCAGGCCGTGATATACGTCTGTCTTCCCCCCCCCCCAGTCTATGATGAGTCTGGAATCTTGTTGATTTTTTTCACGGCTTCCTTAATGTTACTTGCATCACGAATGCAGTAACTTTAGTGGAGTTTTAGAGTTTACTTAATTTTTGCAAATATTTAAAAACAATAATTAACAGTGCAATTTAGGTGAAATTGCAGTGGTAAGTTTCCAATTTATAATTATTACTATTTTGAACGTCTCTAAAAATATTATGTTAAAAGCCTAAAGCAGTAAAATCAGTATGTCACTTAAGCGGTAAAAAGAAATTGTTATGTGTGTTAGGTTGGGAATACTGAATGTGGAATTTTAGACTTTCCGCGGATTGGTTTTGTGCGGAAAGCAAGCAAATACGCACGATCTCGCACAAAAGATGATGCACAAGTAAAACCTCTTCCAGACTTGCAAGTGAACCTCGTACCGTAACCTGAGCGTTAGCACTGCGTTCCGTGACTTGTAAATTTTTCGCCGTCACATCAAAAAGGCCAGAGCGCTGAAGTTGCATTCGCTTCAGTCTTGGGAAGCAGTGACAGTCTAGTGGATCGAATGTACTTCAAATATAGAACAAATTAAGTTTCGTGAAATTCATTTCAACGTGCTAATTGCTGCATGCAATAATATTATTGCTTAGCGAGGGTGAAACTTGGATAAATTTCTGTACATTTTGAATTGTTTAAAAAAAATAGAAGAGAACGTTAAAATATCCTTTGTCCCATAACTGAACACTATTTTATGAAAGGAATCTTACGACAGGGTTGCCAGATGTCCCGTTTTCGCGGGGTACAGATGCATTATAGGGGCCAATCTCCTTATTGATTGAATGGTATGAATGTTACTATCGATATGTATTGTTGGTACAATCGATATAAAGTATGTAGCCAACTTCTAAATTAACAATCAGTTTTATATTGTTGACTTGTAGCCTACTTCAAAATGGAAATAACGGCAGTAACATTAAAATATATTTTCCCTGGACCAAAAATATAATACAAACTGACTAAAATCACATCTAGTATAATGAACTATTTAAATCATTTTTATTCATTTTTTTTAAATTTGGTAGAATTTAATGCTTATCGAATATCTAATACTAAAAACGATAATCGAACCATTATTTCCACCGACCTTTTTTTGCGTATAATGTGTGATGAGTGGCCTCTATAATGCATCTGTTCCTTTCGCGGGACATGTCCCAATTTTCTTACAAAAATCCCGAGTCTCGCTTCGATTCGAGGCGGGACACAAACAGTCCCTCCTTTAGAAAATTAACATCACTTTTATAGTTTTATCGTTACCTAGTAACTACTTTGTTCTAGACCTACAATATTTAAATTAATTTTCTTAACAATGTAAGTTTTTACATAGGAAAAAAACTAATATTTTGGCAAGTATAAGGTTTGCAACAAAGAATTCAGTGACGAATGTGATATTTCTAAACATTTAAAAAGAGACGTTTATCAGAAATGGTTGGCACAGGGGAAAAAAAAAACATTGTTTAAAATGCTAACCTCCAGTGATAAATATGTAGGAAGGTCTGAAAATGTGTAGGCCTATCAATAAATTTTGTCTTTGTAATCAATTAATAAACATAGAAATGTAAATAGCCCATTTTGTCACATATAATGTGCTTCACTGGGGAAATCTATGAGACAGAACTACTATTAAGTCAATAATTTTGCATAACAAATTACTTTCTTCAACTGCATATAAAGGGATAACTTTTTACTCCTTTTTTTCTACAGTCATGAAAATGTGAACTCTGTCCCTGTTCATATCTTATTTCTTTAAGACAAAACGTAAGTGCTGTATGTGATGGAAAAAGGATGTCCCTCCTTGGTGGATCTGAAATCTGGCAACCCTGTCTTACGAAATGGAATAAATGTCACGATCTAGCAACATAATTTAGATGTCTACAGAAACTAATACAATGTCCCATAACTAGTGCATTTTAGTATATCTAAAAGTAGTTTTGTATGTAGTCTATATTATAGGATTGACCAAAGCCTACGGTTTGGAGTAGTTGGTGATTGTACTTAGTTTTACGGAAATTCGTAGTAACAAAGTCATGTTTTTAATGGGGCACCCTATATTTCATTCCATAGATGTGTTGCACTCTTCATCCTGATTCAAATGATGTAAGGATGAAGTACCATAGTTTTTTATTCAGGTCATTAAAACAAAAATAATTTAAATGTATACATTTTCAGATATTTCACAAACATATTTTTTCACGGGTATTTTTTTGTCACAGATAAGCCTGTGACTGATGACGCGAAATATCTGTGACAAAATATCACTATCGAAATCTGCTCCGTATTCAGTACTCTGCGACTGATATTTTCTCCTCTACGTCGTAGGTTTGCGCGTGCGCATGATACAATAACAGCAATCGGGCGGTAGTTTCTCCATCTTTTTATAAATGATGTAGTTATTACACGATTTAAATAATAATAATAACATTGGTTATCAGTACTTAATCTTGTGTAAGAATCCTGTCTGAACAACTGTTTTGTTTTGTCATTATTTTCCAATGTTTTTCCGAATACTTATGTTTCATTAACTTTTATTCTACGGCTCAATATTATAATGTTAATGCACGACTTAAAATAATTTATCCATTACCTACATTATATACTATAAAAAGGATCAATTTTTAAAACGATTAGGATAGTCATATAACCTCAATTTCTCCATACCCAACTACATTTAAAAATGATCAACTGGTTCAATATCTACAATATAACCTCTTGGTACATGAGGTTAACTTTTGACATGTAACTGTTCAGTTAGGTAAGTTAAGTATTTATTTGTTAATGGTACATGTACATAATTTCTTTGTTGGATTTTCCCATATAAATCACTGATGAGTGGTGTGTATAGAGAAATCGTATTCATAATTGCTAATTTTTATTGGTGCGGTGTGACAAAATATCGGTGTAATTCATGCTACGTATCGAAATAAAATATCGGTGTGACAAAATCACCGATAAAAGTCACAGATATTTAATTGTCACAGTAACAGTTGTCACAGATACTTGAAAATATCGTTTAAGCTCATCTCTATTCATACGGCCCATCATCTTCGTGGCTATAGAGATGGGAACGCTATATCGGTTTTTTCGAAATTCCGATATTTTCGTTTCGATATATCGATATCGAAATTTTGATCCAATATATCGTATAAATAATATATCGATTTTCTCATAAATTTGTCGGTTTTGTGGAATTATCATTATCAACAAAACAAAATCCACACTAGACAACGCCGATAATTCCCGAGAGATGGCGCTAAGGTGCATAGTTACATAATTGTGCAACTTTGAAATATCCAGTAGGCCTACAATCCATACCTTGCTCTAATTGGCTGGACTGGAATTCTAATTCAAACTGTTTAATATGCAGCACCAAATTCAAAATGCAGAGTGTGCGAACGTGAGAGAGACGGGAGGTTTATCTACTACTGTTTTAATATTGTTATTAATGTTCTCCAAGGCAGGAGCAACTCTCATCCTGAAATGGAAAGAGAAACAAGGATTTAATACCGATGTGGCATTTGTTTACGGCTATGATGGCTATGCACAACCTAGTGCTGACATTCTGTTTTCTTATTATATCTTTTAGTCTTTAGTGCATAAAAATTCCATCCCTATCATCATCACCATTGTTGTTTGGAATGTTGGAGTGTAACAATAACTTGCAATGGGAACTTAGTATAAAGGATTGAACCAAATCAACTGTGAAGTTTGTTAAAACTTGTAACATTCTAAGTACGGTTTACTTACATTTAAAAATAATTAAAAGTTCTGTTTACTTACATTTAAAAATGATTACGTTGTTAAGTAGAAAAGAGCATTATATCTGTTTGTTGGATTGAATCCTATATAACATTAGAATAATTGAATCGTGTTCCAATATCAAATACTCAACCATGTAGAGTTCACTTAACTCTTTCCCACATATAATTTAAGCTCGCCTTACCTCCATCATAATTTTTATTAGCTTAGGACCTACATCATATGGTATTGAAAATGTATTGTTTGTTGTTACAATTTTACATTGCTTTTGATTGTTATGATGTTAATTTAAGTGGTAAAAAGGAATATTAAAATTTAAGTAATTTTATTGTAATACGTTTTCGGCGTAATAGATCGACTATTGATCAGATTTTTTGTATTCGACAGATAATGGAGAAAAAATGTATAAGGTTACAGTACATCAGTTATTCATAAATTTCAAAAAGGCATATGACTCGGTTAAGAGGGAAGTTTTATATGATATTCTTATTGAATTTGGTATTCCCAAGAAACTAGTTCGATTAATTAAAATGTGTCTCAGTGAAACATACAGCAGAGTCCGTATAGGTCAATTTCTATCTGATGCTTTTCCAATTCACTGCGGGCTAAAGCAGGGAGATGCACTATCACCTTTACTTTTTAACTTCGCTCAAGAATATGCCATTAGGAAAGTTCAGGATAACAGACAGGGTTTGGAATTGAACGGGTTACATCAGCTTCTTGTCTATGCAGATGACGTGAATATGTTGGAGAAAATACACAAACGATTAGGGAAAACACGGAAATTTTACTTGAAGCAAGTAAAGCGATCGGTTTGGAAGTAAATCCCGAAAAGACAAAGTATATGATTATGTCTCGTGACCAGAATATTGTACGAAATGGAAATATAAAAATTGGAGATTTATCCTTCGAAGAGGTGGAAAAATTCAAATATCTTGGAGCAACAGTAACAAATATAAATGACACTCGGGAGGAAATTAAACGCAGAATAAATATGGGAAATGCGTGTTATTATTCGATTGAGAAGCTCTTATCATCCAGTCTGCTGTTCAAAAATCTGAAAGTTAGAATTTATAAAACAGTCATATTACCGGTTCTTCTGTATGGTTGTGAAACTTGGACTCTCACTCTGAGAGAGGAACATAGGTTAAGGGTGTTTGAGAATAAGGTGCTTAGGAAAATATTCGGGGCGAAGCGGGTTGAAGTTACAGGAGAATGGAGAAAGTTACACAACACAGAACTGCACGCATTGTATTCTTCACCTGACATAATTAGGAACTTAAAATCCAGACGTTTGAGATGGGCAGGGCATGTAGCACGTATGGGCGAATCCAGAAATGCATATAGAGTGTTAGTTGGGAGACTGGAGGGAAAAAGACCTTTAGGGAGGCCGAGACTTAGGTGGGAGGATAATATTAAAATGGATTTGAGGGAGGTGGGGTGTGATGATAGAGACTGGATTAATCTTGCACAGGATAGGGACCGATGGCGGGCTTATGTGAGGGCGGCAATGAACCTTCGGGTTCCTTAAAAGCCATTTGTAAGTATGTCATTGTAATACAGTAAATGTACACCTGAAAATGCAATTTGCTTACGGAATAGCGATATATCGATATATATTCTGCAATATATATCGATTATCGAAATTAGGTTTGCAATATATTGCAATATCAATATATCGATATTTAATTTATTTCCTCCATCACTACGTAGCTACAAAGCGTTACTTCTGGATGATAGCTAACATTGTTGGGTTATTTGGTCCAAACTGTTAACTCGCTCCTAGTACTGCTTTTTAACGTGGCCAAGCTCCGCCCATGCTGACGCCCCATTTCGTATGACCGGAAATAATGCTCGACAATAAACACATTCTCCTCTATTATGAGAACCATAATAAGCAGAAATCAACACAACGCTGAATTCACGATATGTCAAACTATTATATACAATAAATAAATACTTCTTTGCTAGGGAAACGTTCAATAGCAGATGAGCGATAATTTCACTGTCGTTTATTTTTACTCTGTTATATAAAAGTGGGGGGGGGGGACATAGATTGATGACGATGGTAGTAATTGTAATTTTAGAAATTATGTCGAGGAGTTAGCAAGCTGCCGCGTACTTCCCGCGACTCTAGGGTCAGGGGTTTTACCACTCTGTTCTAGACTGAAAATTACGAAATGTTGTTTTCAGCATTGTAATGATTAATGAAATTCAGTTCCTGTCATTTTATTGATAGAAAGTCAGGTTTGTTTATTTTTAAGGAAGCAG
The DNA here is from genome assembly GCF_040183065.1 of Periplaneta americana. Lineage (NCBI taxonomy): Eukaryota > Metazoa > Arthropoda > Insecta > Blattodea > Blattidae > Periplaneta > Periplaneta americana. The sequence continues at coordinate 164,333,292 of NC_091131.1, forward strand.
GGCATTTCTGTATTTCAAGTGTTGGGTTGTTTGTTCCCTGAATTCGGAGATGACCTGTACGTTGTTATCATACTGAACTGTATCTCTCTGTTGATTGGTTGGAGTCTATCAGCTTACTTGATGTTTTTAACACAAAAATCATCTTGATCTTTACCCCGCTTGTGATGAGATAAGACTTGGAAGTTATAAAGACTATAGGATCCCTCCGGCCGCAGCAGACACTTGGGCGTCTTATCGGTATTAAGCTATCTTCACCGGCAGTCGGGAGTTGCAGTAGTTCTTACAAAAACAGTTAGTGTGTGAAGCTGAAGGTAACAATGTTGGACGTGCAAGCGGTTTTCGAAGAGCCTCGCCAGAATTCTCAGACATGCCTTTACGAAATCAAGCAGCGAGGAAGGTCTGATCTTTGCTACGTCATCGTACCGGACACTAAAGTAGGTACAAGTAGCTACCGTGAAGAATATGTGGCCAGATGAGATGATTAATAATTTATCTAATATATTTTATGCAATATAAGTCGAGCTTAGATTATATCTGCAGGCCTAGTACTAGTTTATCCTGTGCAAGACGTCAAGTTACGATATGCATTACTTGAAATGTGTTTGTAGCGATTTCCTAAATGCTTATTACTAAGTAAAGTTAAGTTTTTGTATTATTACTCAGTGTTGCCATATTTAGCGATAAGTCGCTAAATCTAGGACATTTTGAGTCAGTCTCGGCGACAAATTTTGTAAAATACGATTAGCGGCTTTTCTGCCAATTTTTATATTCTTCCACTTTTTTTTTAGTTAAAACATTCTACTGAAGTCGTGCACTTCTTACTTTTAGAAGAGGCATGGGTTCATGACTGAGTCGTCTAATGATTCATACGTAAAAGCACTGATCCAATGATTGTCACGGTTTAGGTCTCTCTTTCATTGCTACTGCTCCAACAACCGTAAACGGTGGCAACTTTGATTGACACATGACGATCGCGAGCTCCAACTAATTTGATCTTGGTTCTTCCCCACTACGCGGAGATTTTCCAGAACCGACTCGAGGCAGTTGAGTTTTGAGACTATAGTTTTTGCTGGCTTTAATATAATTATATTTCAATATATATTTAAAAAGTGTTAGATTTCACAAAAAAAAATTGTGGTCAAACGCTTAGGGGAAAATTTCCACACAATTTGCCAGAAAGTGCAGTGTATTCACAATCAGCTGTTCCCACAGCTTCCACCTCAACATCACAACCGTCAACAATACAACCAGACTCCGCAGAAGAAAGTGACGACGAAGAAAATTCTATTTTTCTCCGAATGTGTGTTTTTCTTATTTTTATTTAGTGATATTAATTTTTAGCGACATTTCTGGGGTTTTTTTAACAAATTTTGGAAAGATTTAGCTACTTTTTGTTGAAAAGTTAGCTAGATTGTAGGGCGATATGTTGGCAACAGTGTTATTACTGTCATTAGTTACAAGACTTGAGATTCTTCGTACAAGGTCTGTACGTTATACATCATTATAGATTTGACCTTTACGATAAGATCCATGCTTTATGTTGATGATGGCATAATGTTTCATATCACATATCAGTCAGTCTGCCGCAGTTCAGAACTAATAGCCTAAATACTGTAATAATTTTGTCACTTCAGTGTTGTGAATTCGTATATTTATTTTTATTTCATTGAATTAATTTATGTTGAATATGTTCGAATTGTAATTTTTTTTAGTGGAAGCACTGAGATTTGGAAACAAATAATTCGATAATTTCAACGAATTAAAATGTAAAAGTTAGCGAACAATTCTTGCTAATTTACTCACAAAATAAGATGTAATAAATGTCTTTCCTGTCCATACAAGACTTACCAGTCGTAAAATACGCTAACGCTCTCTCGGCTTGTACAATACAGCAAGGAATCGTGTAATAATATTGTGGCGGTTTTTAAACCATTAAATTTCGTATGATTAAGAGATTTGAGATAAACAATTTTATCCTTTTATATTATTCGAACAGTGCCCTCGAAAAAGTAATTTTGTCTTCATTGTTGTCTGTTGCATGGAATTAACTGGTCACTGGTCAGAGTTCTGAACGTAGCACAGGTACTTAAGAATTTTGTTTGGAACCGTATTTAAATTCAGTAATGTTACGGTCATTAATTTGGCATAATATTAACATGCACGTCTCCTGTTATCGTAGTTATTAGCTATCAATTTATTGCTACTTCCACCATTTCAAAATAAACTTGCGAATTTCATAGGTGGGCGTCAGACACAGCTAAGTAGAAGTCATTGTTGAATAACCTTTGTTCGAAGAATTTGTTGTAAACTTAGATGTACCGTGTCATTTACCCAGGAGCAGAATGGGAACAGGCCTTAATAATGGTTTAAACCGAAATTTATGTTGGTTATGGTGGCGGCGTAGCTCATTTTCAGTTTATAACATTTTTATAAAACGGCAACCCTACTGTAAACATTTTTAAATTAAGGCTTCATGGAATTGAAGCAATTGTTGAAACATTTTTCTACGTGAGAAAATGTGCCAATTTAGCAATAAAAACAAATGAAAGTAGACCTAATACGTTGTGTGAAATATTACTATCTGAATCAATATCAATATTTGGTAAATTTTAGTTCTAACGTGAATACTAGAATAGTTATAAGTGTTTAGAGCAATAATAGATATAAATTTAATTTTTAAGCATATTGTTTTCATTATGAGTTTTATGCACATAAGTTACCTTTTTTATGTATGTTGAATGTGTATGTGATATATTATATATTAAGAACTTCAGTTATATTTATTTCCTACTTTATTCTTTTAAAAGTAATATTAAAACTCTTCTTTGTATAGAAGAGGTATAACTTGGACATCTTTCATTGCTGGGGATGAATCAAGAGGACTAGCCCTCTTGTGATGAATGTAAGGATCTTAACAAGCACTGTTGCCAACTCAAAAATGAAAACCCGCCAACACCCTCTCGAAAAATCGCAGAATCTGAATAAAAACTGCCAGATTTTAAAATGTACGTAAATAACTGAGTAAATACTAATGTAACATGTAAACATGCTTTGTAAAAAAATTACTGGAGAATGTTACAGCACGCACATAACCATACATACATTATATATACCATTAAATAGACCTCCTATAAACTTACCTTACTGTAAGAATGGAAAACCATCCTACTCATGGAAATCCATTTTTTGTCTAGTTACATTCAATAGTATTGGAAGAAGAGATTCATTGATATGCTGCCTCAGCTCCATCCGAAAGTTGATAGTTATGGCAATACTTCCCTAAATCCAACCCGAACTTTAGAATTGAATTTAACGTGTAGTCCTATACTGTGTTATTTTGCTCCACAGAACCCGAGCCAACCTCCCTCCCTCCAGACGCATTGTCGGTAGCAATAATATTAATCAATTCAGGAATTTTCAAAGCTGTGGTATCACCATATCGTAAGAATGCATATCGCACACAAATCTTAACTGGGATATAAATTAGCCTACTGAATTGTTTGAAACCAATTACTTTTTCATTTGAACTTCGCTTTAAAAACCCTAATTCCTACTCAGAATCCTCTGAATTTCTGTATAAAAACGTCCAGATTTTCTGCCGACTGCCATCAGTTCAATTTTACCGCATTGAGGAATCGAAAACCGCCAGATTTAGCGAGAAACCGTTAACATTGGCAAGCCTTTTAAGGTTTTGAAGATGAACGAAGGGAACGGGGAATGAGAAAGATGTTTCAATCGTTGGGTAATCAGTGTTGCCAGGTTATCGACTTTGTCGCTAAATCTGATAACTTTTAACTGTTTTTGTGCAAAAAATTCTTTTAACTTTTCTGTTGCTTGCATGGGGATATAGCAACACTTTGAACGTACTCTTACTGCAAAAATAAAAGCTTCTCTATTAATAATAAGGAATCTGGCAAATTTTGAACGACTGCTTGACGATTTTTCGTACACTTCAGTTGGCAACTCTGATTGGGTTCGTCAGTCAAGTGCAAGTAGTCACTTGTAACGAACACGTTTTAAGTTACGTCCATTTTCGGCTTTCCCCCTCGAACTTTTCTAACGGCGAAATCCGAAGTGAGAGAAGTGGCCAAGAGGCTTGAAGCTCACATATTCAGTTTTTCACAGCCCCAACTCCCTTGCAAGGACGAGTTTTCACGTACCTTTAAAATTTCTCCTCCCATTTCCCTCTCATTCATTCGAGCCCTCTCGCCCTCCTCTCCAATTCCAGTTTTATTCGCGTCACGTGAAGACGAAAGTAGAACCAACCTTGGAAGCATTAAGATATTTATGCTCGACCATGCCGAAATGTACTAATTATACATTCTGGTAGCAGTCCTTTAATGCATGTCATTAAAGTACACCTACTCATTAAAGTACAGGTCTTCAGCCAATGATAACTCAGCTTACATGTGTTCAGCCAATGACAAGTCAGCTTTGTACCGTTATAAAACTGCAAGTATCGATTATTCTCGGATATGCAATCGAAAGAGAATTAGCGAAAAGTCACGGAGGCTGGAAATCCAATACTGTCGCAGAAGGTTATGTTCTGTTACTATAATAATTAGCGTTAATTGTAAATAATATTCAAATAAATTCAATTTGTCATCTCGTTTTTCAATGTCGAATTCAATAATCAAGGTTGTAATATTATAATATTATCAAGTTTAACGGGACTACGTCAAGGTCAATGACATTATTGTCCCTCGGAAAAAATCAATACTTTCGCGTCTGCGCACATCTCACAATTCACGACCTAGAACAAGGTAACTTCCGATCTTGTCAGTTACAAATAAAATGTATACATCTGAATACCGGTAATTTCAAGTTATAAATATGGTCGAGCATAAAAAGTCGTATGAAACTCGCCTTTAATGGTAATTAAGAAGCTCGTATGAAAATTATGAAACTCGCTTGCGCTCGTTTCATAAATATCCGTACTCGATTCTTAATTACTATCATTATAGGCTCGTTGCACAATGTACTATTATATTCGTCACTAGCATTATTTAGAACGATGTACTTGAAATTTGAATCGTCAAATTGGAGTAGTAATAGTAATTTAATACTGATATTGCTTGTTTCGTTTCAGGATCTTGTTAAGAGCCATCTCATGTTTGCTGTCCGTGAGGAGGTGGAGGTATTGAAGGAGAAAATCGCAGAGCTGATGGACAGGATAAATCAGCTGGAACTGGAGAACACGATCCTCAAGGCGCACGCTTCTCAGGAGACGCTAGCGCAGCTCGGTGGCAACACGGCTCAGCAAGGCAGCAAGAACCAGCAGTCGCAGCAGCCCCCCAACGGCTCCGTGTCCTAATCACTCGATATCCAGGGCGGCTGGTTTTAGTTACGTGTGGAATTGTTTTATGTTGACAAACCTACTGCAGAAACAAACATGAAGATACGAAGTTGTCTCTCCATACAGTAGAACAGTAGCGTCTGTCGAGGTCTTGCATACTTCTACTGTCATCCGATATTGGCATCACTCGAAGATCAAGACCAGACTGATTGTTAGAAGACAACAGAATGACTATTCTGTTTTCAGTGCTATTACTCTTTGTGGAGATGTGTAGGAAATCGTGATACCGAAATGAATGTTCCTCATTTGTAAACGGATGAGCTTGTCTCTTTCTTCGAGCATGTTGGCACAGGTCTGTGTTGCATGTGAAAAGAAATGGACTGATGACTTCTGGAAAGCGTGGTAGTCTTGCAGAAGTCTAGACCCAATTGCCATATTTATGTAGATTTGTGTGGGTACAAAATGAACACATGAAATGTTAGTCTTCAGAGAGACTCTGTTCCTTACAACAATTTGATGGTTTAGTTGAATTAACATTTTTTTTTTTTAAGAAAATAGATGGTTTAGCTCCTTTGTACCCATACAGATAATAGAGATGATCGGTATGTGAAACAAATCTCACGATCGTAAAGAGACTGTTTTAGTTCTGGAAGTCTCTGTCGAGTTGAGATCAGTGTAAGGGCTATACCAAGCTATGCCAGTCTCGGATTAACTATTTAAGACATCTACAAGTATTTGGACATATCACAATTGCCATATTTATTTTTAATATAAGTACACGCATAGACTAGAAGATTCATCTTACGACGAATATTTATACCAGTGAATTTGTTGTGAAGATGTTTCGTCTAACACTGAATCCGTACATATTTTATCTATAACAGTCATTCTTGGATAACCAGATTTTGCCATTATGTATACAAGAGATTGAATTCACTTTGCCATAGGTAATTTAAAATGTTAAAGCACTTGGAAAAATATTTTTTTTCCTCTCACGAGTGGATAGTAGATGTTAGCTGCAAAAAAATGAATTCACAATTACCACTATGAGCTGTTAATTTTCCGCATCACTTGTGTGCCAAGTTTAGTGAGCATGATTGTCATGAGCAATGATTGTGCAGCTAAGAAACTGAAAAGCGAAAATGAGTCGTCCATAAGTCAACAATTTATATTACATTTGAATCGTACATTCACTATAACTGAGATACTTTGCTGACTTGTAGAATATCGAACATAGTGCAGTAACCCAGAGAATTATTTCTTGCAAGTACTTTTTTTTTATGCATTTGTATTATTCTTTGTTGTGTAAACTAGAGAGGAGAAGATCTGAAAATAGACGATTACAAAATATTGTAATGAAGCTTGCTTATTTAGTTACGTCAATCTGAGATAGCCAGGCTGTTTATAGTAATGCGTTGTAATCTGAGCAGGCAGATATTCTTCTGATTAGGTTAGAAGTTCTCTGCTTGGGATATGATGTGCTTAATTTTTGCGTATTAGTCACATTGTATAGATAATATATAATCATGAAATTTTCTTCCCTCCTTTCCATTTATAATGCGGGAAATTTCCTGCTGATGAATAATATTGATTGATGAATTTGTGATTTGTGCTTCATTGTTACGGTAGAGTGAAGTATGTTAAACATTACTCTTACGTAAAGGAAGTGTTTGAGTTGCTGTGCCATTTTTTTTCTGTCTAAATGATGTCTATTGTTAATAACGTTCTCTGTAAAGAAAAAAAGAAATCTTTGCTGAAAATGATTGCACACAAATATTTAATTAACTAAAATCCTGAAAATATCAACGTGAAACATAAACGTTAGTTTGTGGACGACACTATATCGCATAATTAATTGTAAAAGCTTATTCAGTATTTTGCTTTTCCCTTCCCTGCCTCGAACATGTAAAAGTGTTGTAGGACAAAAGAGAGATGGGAAAAAGTCCATATGGCTGTGCTATTTGAAAACTATGTTAGTTTTTTTAATACAGGTATGTAAATATTTAATACACATGTTTACCTTATAAGTCTGTGTAATTACTAATTAGATTGATACCTAAAGATTCCGGCGATTCTGCCTCTCATTTTCCTGAGCTATCGTAATTGCTGGCATCTTCTTTTTTACGTCACAAGGCTACCGGATAGTTCTTTGAGCATGAAAGAACGCTTATAATTGTAATAAATAGGAAAGACTTTTTACTATAAAGTAATTGGAATTAGTTGTCATGAAAATAAAAAAAGACAATAAGTAACAACCAGTGATAAAATATACTTTTTCTCTTCCCTCCAGATAGCTTGAATACTCTTTGAAGTTAATGCATATACGTATATGCTTCTGCAGTGATCAAAATGAAATGTACTATTGACAAGTCTTCTGCAAATGAAACATTACTTCTGGAATGAATGTATGAATGTTATTTGGCGGCAGTGTTGGTTTTTCGAAAGTAGAAAAGTGAATGGAAGTGTTGAAATTGTCATTATTGTGCATTACTAACCATCCAGGGAAATGGGAGTTAGCTAGCAATTGTGTTTCGTCTCCAGCGTGAATGATAAATCAAATTATTGTGTACAGGTGTGAGACTGTCCCTAGCTGCAGTATTTCTGGTTCAAAAAAATTCCAGAAATTTGGCTTTGTTGTAACGAAGCCATTATCTATTTTGTAAATAGCATAATTTATTGAGGAGCCTGTTCCTCTCGTCTGATTTATTCAGAATTCCTTCTCGGCTCAGGCTGGCAGAGGACAAGGGGATAGATTTGATTTTTGGAGACCAAATCAGAGTTGCTGGCTTATCATGGTTCTGTATCCCGGATGGGATTCATAATACAGTATATGTATTGTCCTTGTGAGTGGGATTTTTGTACTGGGCAGGAGAAGAATACAGATAAATATATATTTTACATTATAGAACTGGAGAGGTATCTTAATAGATATTTGTCAGCGACATGAACAGGAGGACTGACGTGTATGTGTATATTATGTGTGAATGTGTGTGTGTGAATATTTGCTTGATGTGATCACTTTGATATAGTAATAAGAGTTAACTGTACAATGTATATAAGATGAATATTTTATTGGCAGCCGTGGTACACGTATAGACATGATATTACAATTGAACGAATGATGGTCAGTCCTGTTACGTGTGTACATACAGTGGAAATGGACTGAAAACGTGTCCAGATGAAAAGCTTACTTACTTTGCTTTTTGAAGCATTGAGAGGCTTAGAACATTATGATGGTTCCTCATCCTTATAAGAAAATAAATAAGTCATTATTTCAATGAAGGTTTTTACTTTATTAATATCACAAAACTTACCGTTACCTCTACTTACCCAGTATCCTTAATTTATTCCTGTTGGCTAGTGATTGTGACTTTATTTAGAGCAATATATCTTGAAGCCCGAAGATCTAATATGAAGAGGCTGTACCAGGAAATGGAAGTCATGGGTATGGCAGATTTTATAAGAATTGAAACATATGTCCTATTTTTCAGAATTAATATGGGACAGTGAAATGATGATTGATTTACTTATGTAAAATTTAGTTATTGTGTAAAGTTTTATTACATGATCACCATCATTGTAATCGTAATATTCAAGATGGACTCGATATGTGTTCCAGTCATACAAGAATTTAGAAGTTGTCTACCCATTTTCTTATCAGTTGCCCTACTACATTCAACTGGTTTGTATTGTAGAACTTGTCGATTTGATCTTCAATCCATTTGTAATAAGCACTTGTCAGGTTGTTTTCCAGTCTACATTCTTTTCACATAAGCTGAAAATCTTTTATTCTTATCTTGTCCTTCTATAGCTAACCTCATCTCAACTCTTAGTTGTTTGTTAGGGTGACCAAATTCATATCGATAAAAAAGAGGACATTCTTCGAAAAATGGAGATACAAAATATGTACTTAGATTTAGGCTTAGGCCTATATTATACTTTAAATTACGTCAATATCCATTCTGTACAAAATAATTGTTGAAGATGACAGAAAATATCTACAAGATCAACCAGTTAGAAGAGAGATTAATCTCTTCTAACTCGTTGATTTAGATTCACATTCGCACCTCGATCTCTCGATTTATTTGATACCTCTGAGCAATGATCATAACAAGAAAGAGCAAAGAGAGTTATGATCGTTGGCAAAGAGTGTATTCTGTCGATGCTGCTGCCACCTACTTGGCAAATTACATGAAAAAGGCTTCAAATCAGATAATTTTAAATTATCAGGCATACAAGTTACGAAAAGGAGAACATTTCTGATTTTTTTTAATCCTCCTGGATCCTGGACAAAGAGGACGTCTGGTGAGCCTAATTTCAATATTCTTTTGTCTTATTGTTAAGAACCCAGTTCTCACAGCAGTATATGACCACCAGAGTGCCTATCACCATATAAAATTTCAGTTCTGTATTTTTCGTTTTATTCTTCAATGTCTTGTGCATAGTTCTACACATGCTGGAATTTCTATGTGGGTTCATCAATTTGCTCCACCCCTGAGGTATTTATCCTTAAGAAATCAAAAAGTTTATTTATTTATTTTCCTAATAATTGTAACATAAAATATAATATATACAGAAAAACTTTAGCTCGCCCCTGAAAGAGTAGAACGCGTGCTCAGGGGCGGATTCCTGTATTGAAATGAATAAGTATATAATACAATTTGTCTTAGGTCTCCTATGCAATTAGAATATATATATATATATATATATATATACAAATTTTCAATTTTTATAAAATCCATACGTAACTTTTTAAATTTAATACTAGAACTATTAGAATTGACAAGATTAGGATATTTAAATATAAATTTGTTTTATATTCTTGGGCCTAAGTTACTACTATGATTAAATACTGTAACAGTGTTGCATTTTGGTTCAAACAACTTAAAGAATCCATACCTTTTGTTTCATAACTATGAGAATACAATTTAAAATTATTTCGATTTTTATGTATGAATTTTATTAATACAATATAATAAATTTGTCTTATGTTAAGAACATTAAAGTCTAAAAACAATTTTTGAGATGGAAAATCAATAGGTTTATGAAGACATATTTTAAGTATTTTCTTCTGTATTAAATAAAGTGGATTAAAATTTGATTTAAATAAGCTACCCCATCCTATAATTCCATACATAATTACCGATTGAAATAAAGTTAAGTATATTGTGGGTAATAAACTTATTGACAAGTAATTCCTCAATAAAACAAAATAATATATTATTTTACGTAATTTATTACAAAGGAATGTGTTTGTTCCATTTTAAATGATTGTCGAAAATTATGCCTAAATACTTAACTTCAGTGGACTCCTTAATAATCAGACATTTACACTGTATAAGACAATCAGAATTATGTAATTTAATACTTAATATTGACGTAAGAGGCTTGTTACATTTTTCAGATAATGAGAATGGAATAATTATGGTTTTATTTTCGTTGATAGAAAGATAATTTATGTCAAACCATTTTTTTATTAATTTAAGTCCATTATTTAAATTATTATATGCATCCTATCAGGTTTTTCCACCAAAAAGTAAAACTGTGTCAACTGTATATGAATAATGAACACCATTGTATTGTTGTAAGTCAATTTTTAATAAGTCATTAATATATATTAAAAATAAAATAGGGCCTAGAACTGTGCCTTGGGGAACACCTATATTAATAATTAAGGTTCACTTAAATAATTGTCAATTTTCGTTATTTGAATTCTGTCGTTAAGATACGATTTTATTAAGTTTAAAGCATTGTCTTTGATTCCTAATAAGTCTAATTTCTCAATTAAGATATCATGTTTCACTGTATCAAATGCTTTTCTTATGTCCAGGAAAATACCAATACATTTGTTACCTTGATCAAATTCTCTAACAGTTTTTTTTAGTAACTTGATATATTGCATTATCTGTACTGATTTTTTTCGAAAGCAAATTGATTATCACTTAATATATTATGTTTATCAAGATAATTCATTAATCGAACTTTAATACATTTTTCTATTAATTTTGTAATGCATGCAAGTAATGATATTGGTCTATAATTGTTCATATTCCTTTTGTCTCCTGTTTTAAAAATAGGTTTCACAATTGCATTTTTAAATTTATTTGGGAATTTGCCATTTAAAAAACATCAATTAAAAATATGAGTTAGAGGTTTGGCAATATAATTTATAACCATCTTAGTATTTTAGCACTTATGTTATCAGGACCAGGTGATACACTATTTTTTTAAGTTTTGGCTATATTGATTATTTCGTCATCTGTTACGGGGGTAAAGATACATACAAAAATTTACTGAAGTTACATTGCTAAGAAAATTGTTATTTTTTATAGACGATACAATATCCAAGCCAATGTTTGTAAAATATGAGTTAAATTCTGTTGCAATATTTTTTATCAGTTAAGATTAAACCATTTCGAGAAACAATCTCATTAAATTGTTCTTTTTTATTTACTTCAATATTTGCCGCTTCTCGCACAGTTTGCCAAAACATTTTAGTATTATTGCTATATTTTTCTAATTTGATAGAGAAATAATTAGCTTTCGCTCTCTTTATTAGGCCTACATTAGTTAATATGTTACGAAATTTTTAAAATTTGTGTTTTAAAATAATATTGAATGGTTCTTTTCTTACTTTGCTTGCAAGTTTGTCTCTCGTACGGATTGATTTAACTATACAAAATCTATGGTTTAATGTTTTTAAGCTTACTAGAAACGTTTTGAGTAGTTTTATTTGTGTGCTTTATAATATTCATATTTAAAATTTGGTAAAAATTGTCGATACCATTATCAGGATCATTACAACTCATTACAGTATCCCATGTTTCATTACTTATATCTAACAATAGATCATCATAATTGATATTACTGTTATATTTATAAGTCTGAGTCTTCAAAATCTACTTTATTAATAAATGTAATTAAAGCAGTAGTAGTGTAATGGCCAGTAATACTGCTATGATATACACTTAGTATAAATTCAGTTAGTTTGTTATTGGTTTTAAAGAAAATATGATCAAGACAATTTTTCGACTGAGGTCTAGATATGGATTTTAATAACCAAATTCATACATAATGTTCATATATCTATGCCCTAAGTCATCCATAGAGTCATCTAGAATTTGAATGTTAATATATCCAACTATAATGTGGTTATTAACTTTTTTCTTGTTTATTAGAAAGCTTTCTATATCATTTATAAATTAAGCTTTGTTTAAATTGGGGGATCTATACATTGCCATTAACTCAGTAATAGTATTGTTGAAATTAAATTTAAAATGTATGCAATTTGAATTTAAAATTTCAATATCTGAAGCTGACACTTCAATATCATTTCTAAAATACACTACAATGCCATCACATGTATTACATTTACAAGGTTTAATAAACTTATTATAATTTGGTATGTCAAAATTGAAAGAAAAGTATTGTAAGAAGGCACAAAATTCAGATAAACTCTTTTTTATACTACGAATGTTTAAATGAATCAGTTTTAAATTAAGGTGTTTATGGTAGCTCAGTTGGTAGAGCAGCTGGCTACGGACTGGTCCGGAGTTCGATCCCAGGTGGTGACAGGATTTTTTCTCGTTGCCAAACTTTCAGAACGGCCCTGAGGTTCACTCAACCTCCTATAAAATTGAGTACCGGGTCTTTCCCAGGGGTAAAAGGCAGTCAGTGTGATGCCGACCACACCACCTCATTCTAGTGCCGAGGTCATGGAAAGCATGGGGCTCTACCTCCATGCCCCCCAAGTGCCTTCATGGCATGTTACGGGGATACCTTTACCTTACAGTTAGCAATATAATTATCAAAGTTAAGTATGTCGTTAAATATTTTTGTTGGGTTACACTTGATATAATAATTATCTACATTGTTATATAGCTTGCTGTTATTATTGTTATCAATGATGTCAGTTAAATATAAATAATATAATGAAAGTAATCAAGAGGTGTAATCATAGTAATCACTCTATTCACTTGGGAATTTTCATTTTTCCTAACAAAAATTTTGCAGTCTTTAACCCAAGTGAATTTGTAACCTTTTTCTCTGGCAGTAAGTTTTGTCTTGTTGAACAGATTGTTCATAAATGCCGTAAGATGATCCGAAGCTGTGACCAAACCAGGCTGGAATTGTTGACAAATTGTTTGAGTTGGAAGGCCGAATTCTTCTTTGTTATTTTTAGCCTCTTCTCGGAAACGGCTTAGCCATAGATTATTAGTAGAGGGAACACCATACAACACAATATTGTCCCTGCGGTTGTACTGTTTCAAATACTGAAGTCGAACACCTAGTTCGTTGATCTCACATTTCAAGAAGTCGTTTTCTTTTCGCACTTATTTTAACTCATCCTTTACATTATTTATTTCACTTAATAAAGAGTCAAACTTCGTTGACATGAAGTCGATAGATTTCTTTATGTCATTAATGTCCTGATGAATATTGGAGGCAAACTTTTCAAACATAATAATTGTTTGTTAAAAGAAGTAACACTACGTTTATTACTGATTCCTCACTATTTTTGTCATTTCTAGATTCATATTGTTTATCATTATTGCTTTTACTGGAGTTCTTTCTTTTACTCATTTCGTTAAAGTTAGTTTACTTACTTGTAATTCAAATAGCTGCAGCAGCAAAACAATGCGTCCACTCACTACAATGGCTCACTCAGGAAGTCTTATTGTTCTACATATTTTCTCTATAGGTTGTTACATTTGTCACATTAGCCTGCAGGAAGAAGTTTTCTCCACTTTTTGCAAACCACACATTCAATTAACTTTTACTCCACTTTCTTTCAATTTAGGCCTACTCTCGCAATTTTGATAGAAAATTTACGTGAGAAGTCCCTTTGATTGTAGTTCCTTTTGCAAATAATCGACCATTAACTCCTTTAGCATCACAAGAAACTGAGACCATAATATTATCTACTTCTCAGTGGCGGCTCCTGCGTATTTCTTAAGAGGAGGAAAGAAGTTAACAGCATGAACTGACACATTCTTGAATGAAACATGCTACAAATTAGCCTACATGCATACATGTAAGACCAGGTTGTGTTGGGGTTGGCCTTCCCTTCTATTCTTGTAAACTGAGTTTCCTAAATTTTGCAAAATATATTACGTTTTCACTTCCATTCATTGTTGAATAATTACACAAATAAAAATTACAAGGAAATTAACAACCTCGCAGCATTTATCACGCACACTACAGCATCACACGTGTTGGAAGAGACCAGCTACTAACACGTAACCGGAACCGTTTTACGGAAATGGGAATGGGAAATGATCTGAGGAAAGCGAGAACACTGCACCCACCCACGTGGTCTGTGTTGCCACATGTACATTTTACAAGTTCAGTATCACATGCTTTTGAAGAATGTCAGTTCTTGTAAAGTCATACTACCATTATTGTTCAAAGCTGCCGGTGGCCGATTAATTTTTTTATGTTAAACATAATGTAGTTTGGAGTACCTACTTTCAATTTCAAATATATTTGTACAAAACTGACAACTTGGTTGTTGCCCTGTCTAGTAGACAATGAATGGAAGTGAATTTCAGTGGCCAAAAAGATCTGCGATATTAACGTAGAACTACTTCATCTTTGTTTTATATAAACCCGACTTTAACTTTAAAATATCCTTGAAAGTTTCAAACCATGAATAGTGGCTCATATAAAGTGTAATGAATAATATTTTTTGATTTGTAATTAAAACAAAGTTTATATGGTGTCTTTCATAGCGTTGCGTTAAAACTGTTTTTATTGTGCCTCCTCCTAGATGTGTTATAGTCTGATTGAATGCAAGATCGTTAGGTGGCAGCGGTAGCGAGCTTGCTGCACGACCAGTCGGTTTCTATTTCCCGCCCATGCGCTGATTCAGAGGAGGATCTCCTCCCTCTCCGTTCATTCACTTGCTTTAAAACTCTGCTTCTTTCTCTGGCCGCTAGTGCGCTGTTGTCTATGTGTGTTAACTGCAGTAAAGGAGGAATGGATTGACTTTCCTCCACACAGAGAATCTCGCATCTTTCTCACAGTTTTCTTCAGTACATAAGCGTGCGTCGTTTGAAACTCGATCAACCAAGCTTATAGCTGTGAACTTAAAAGTTATCGAATCTTCCTCGAATTTCAAGGCACATATTTTATTTGGCATTTACTTTCAAAAGAAGAAAAATGTGAGGAGGACGTTCCTCCCTTCCCTCCCCCGAGGAACCGCCACTGGCTGAAGTAGTGTTTTGAATTTGATGGCAGTTTGGTCTCCAGGTCATAGTACCAAATCCAGGGTTACAAATCTATCAGTGAAATTTTACTTGTTTCTTCTGTACAGTGACATCACATTTCAGATCACTTTTGAGTGGGAGTTAACAATTGAGGTGTTAGCCGGAAAAAGGGCCCATAAGCAAAAGTCATGTTTCGAGAAAACAATGATTGAAAAATTTATTTGTATGTCATTGCGATTTAGATGCACTTTTGTCAAGATAACAATTTTCATACTGTTACAATAATATTTGTCTACAAGTTTTTGTTAAATAATATATTCCGACTTTAATAATGTTAATAAAAGAATATATTTCATTGAAGCATTTTATAGGCTCTTTTTCCAGAGAACAAGTTTATTTTATCAAAATACTTTCAATATGATTATATTTTAGTAAAATTTTATATCAGCATTGAACGGTGCACATTACAGAGGTTAACGATTTCATAATCATTTTAGTAAAATTATATTTCTTACATATATCTCATAGTTACGTCAAAATTGTACCAAATACCTAAGAATCAAGAATATCTATTGGGTACAGAATACAGGTTATTTAATATTAATTTAGAATGGATTCACACCCAGTGCAGTTTACACTTCAGTGCACATCCTTGATGGACTCACACTCACTTTGGGAATCATCTAAGTACATTGATGTTTTCTCCCTATCTAACTTTTCTCTCTTCAATATGTTTTGCACTTCACATTCAGTTTTTCACCAGTCTTTTCTTTGTAATAATCACAGAATAACCCAAAGAGAATCTTGATATTAGGTTTGGGTTAGTGGACAATAAAGGATCTTGCTATGTGGAATCGATTGTAGGTATGACTGCAGTAAATCCCATTATATTGTTGTTCATTTTATATGGTCTGTTTTCATGGGAACTCCTTTTTCCCTCAAATCTTTCACCTTTAATATTTTCCCTTGCATTACTCTCAGTCTTTTGGCAAACATTTTGAAGATTCCCAAAATCACTTGACGACACACCTCTTGCTGAATACCACTTCAACGCAGAGAGTATGTCCATGCATTTTCACGACTTACTTTTGGATTTTAAGTTACATTTATGACTAGTAGATTTTTTATAACAAACCTGCCGCTGTAGCATCCTGCAGTAACTTTGTTTGCCGACTGTAAAATATTTCGAAGAGATCTTTCATCAGCAGTGAACTAGGAGAAACATTCCTTCTGGCAGCAGGAGGTAATGGGTGCAAAAACTTACCTTCAACAATAGCACCTTTCGAAGTTACATACGTGATATCATGTTGTTTATTCTTTTTCGTTTATGTTCATTTCTTTCCATTTTGAAACAATTCAGACCGCACGCAGATCACAACTGCTACACGCAACACAATTATACTGCTTGCAGTGCCTGCCTCAAACTGACTGTGTTGATGTTTGCTGCATTCCACAACTACGCTAGAGTGCATGGGTTCATTCAGTTAGCTACCCTGCCCTCTGTGTACAAGATATTGAAACGAAACTATGTAAGCAAGTAGATTTTAACACGGAGAATCAATTTAAACATTCTCCCGAAAAAGGGCCTGTAGACCCATGGGCCCCTTTTCCGGCTACCGCCTCAATTGTGGCACTCATCTTGGTGTTAATTTTTCAATAGTTATTCTTTAGACAAAATAATATGTACTCTATCATAAGATAAGTTTGTTTCTACTATAATTTGCCCGATATGCAACATCAGATCGTGAGTTTTTATCAATAATTTCTTGCGTGGTTGCAGTCACTGGGGCATAACCGGCATCTTGGTCTTCACATGATTCTCTACCACACTTACATTCGTGGCACCATCGTTTGATTATGCCATATAATACTGCACATTCACCCAAAGTCTCGCATAAACTGCATGGGACTCGTTCTCTTTTTCTGAAGATAGATTATCACAGCTCTTTGCTTAGTACCTTCCATTTTAAGGGTAAGTTAAAAAAAATAATTAATTAATAAATATGCATGATAATCTAATGACTATTGTGACATTCCTGTGTTCATGTTCACATTTAGAGGTACCGGTAGTAAACATAGCAAATACACAATGATGTTTGCTTTGAAACTATGTCGAATTGATCAACCCACATATGTAATTTAGTTTGTAAATCTTTATCTTTAATCTAAGGTATATTGCACCTTACTTACAAATGGTTTCTAAGGAACCCAGAGGTTCATTGCTGCCCTCACATAAGCCCGCCATCGGTCCCTCAGTCCTATTCCGAGGCTTATATTGGGGTTTCGTAACAAACTGTTTTTTATGGTGATGGAATGTGGGCCCTTCACCCAATCTCCAAGCTGGAGACCATCTCTATCCGCAACCTGAGGACGTGCCATGCTGTGGTGATAGGGACCCACCATACATGGTTATTGCAGCCTAACTATATAAAATATTTAACTTGTTCTATAATTTCGTTATTAAGTGTTATTTTAGACTTGAATGGTTGTTTTCCCTGAACTCCCATGACGATTTAAATTAGAATTCTGCACTACTTTATGTAGCATATGCAGCTCGTTGTAGACCATTCTCTCGTCAACAGCAAGTAAAATTGTGTTTAATGTTAATTTTCCAATCGTGAAATGTTTTCAATTGCTGTTGCCATTCCTGTGTAAATCCCAAAAAGGGTCAGTGACAATGGACTCCTTGATTAGTGACTACTAAGTCACATGTCCGGAATATGATTGACCATTATCTACACAAATTGACATTACTTTATAAATTCTTAATTCACCATTTTCGGCAGTTTTTGTATGAAAATAATTTCAAATGCTTTGTTGTAATAACAAATGGGATATGTCTGGTTAGATTCTACTCCCATCTTGTTATTCGTCACACAGTAATGTAATTTAATTGCCTTGTAATAATTTTAACATACATTTTATAAGCAATAATTAATAGAGTGATACAATGATACGGTAGTTCTTGACATCCCTCAGTGCAGTCCCTACCCAGAGATCCGATGAGGGACTATTTTACCTCTGGAGAATTTTACACTGAGGGACCGCATGAATATAAACGGTGAAAAATATAGTGGGACTGCGTTGGTAGTAATGCAGCTTATTGTTATTTGTTAGCTTAAACAACAAGTTTAAACCCCCTCACCGTGAGAAGGTGAGTACCCATCTACAAAAAATTTCTGTTCTTCAAAACTCAGCCTTAAGATTATGCCTAGGAGTACCAAAAACCACGTCAACTGTTGCCCTAGAAATTGAATGTAATATTCAACCACTCAGACACTATATATATGAACTGTAAGTAATACATATGAAGAGTTCGCGGGAAAAACGATGAATGTCACAGTTTTCTTAAGGTTGATGTCATTATCTAATTCAATGGATCACTGCGAAATTCAATGCTGTTCTTATGAAAAATGGTAAAAGGAGAATTATCACCACGAATACAGTAATTCTTTCCTTTATTTTCTATAGAAACAGCACCACATTCCGCAGTTATAGACTCAATTAGATCATTATCTAATCCTTAACAGAAACGTGACATTCATCGTTTTTCCCGCGAACTCTTCATATTTTTTTTTACCTTGAAGGTCACCAGCCTATCACAGAACTTCCAACTTGGAGGACCAGAGAGTTCCAGAGTATATTGAAGTCAAAAGTGAAATAGAATTGTTCTGCCAGTTATTCGTAAGTGTGATATCCTGATCAGGAACAATACTTCAGTCTGTGTAACTCTTGATCTGAATGAAGGGGGGGGGGGAGCAACGGTGAATAGTTCAATGATTGAGTTGTTTGGACTTTTTCCATTGCTAATTTTCAAAAATTGTAGCACAACATTTCGAAAAGTGGACCTCTCTTTGTCGTCAGTTGAAAACCTACTGTGGGGGTCGTTAGAAACAGCTAGGCTGTCTGACTGCAGTAGGTTTTCACCTGACGATGAAGAGCAGAGGTCTCCAAAAAGCGTATCGTCATTCGTGCTCTCGATGCTGCCCGCCGAACAGAGTGTGCTGTAAGGCTAGAGAAGGGGGAGAGACTCGTACCTCAACAGATGGGAGCGGTCAGTGGGGATCGCGGCAACTGTCTGCTCATGTTTACAACTATTAACATCAAAAGAATAAGAAATATCATACGTTTGTATATTATTTTGACATATTATGAAGCTGGAGCCCCGTCTGTTGCTATGGACACAAGCCATTGCAAATTCAACCTCTTCTGTTCTATGGTGCCTTTCAGTGCTGGAAAAGATCTTCTCCAGTTGTATTTTGTAATTACATCTAGAAGACATTCAGACACAGTAAACTGGTCATTAACTCCTCGGATGAAAATGGTTAGGTGAGCTTCGTCATTTCTATCTGTGCTTTCGTCCAATGCAAGTGAGTAAGCTACCAACTGGATAATTGTGGTTTCGACTTCAGATTCAATTACATTTACAATCTTGAAATTCCTTCTCTGAACTGTAATTGGAAACAATTTAATTTTCTTAAACTTTGACTTTGTTCTGGACACAGTATTTTAGTAACGTCCTGTATGCACGATTTTACAAATGATGCTTCTGTAAAGGGCTTCATTGATTTTCCAATATTCCAAGCTAGAACATAGCTAGAAGAAGCTTTTTTTGTTTAAGACTGAGGACACGTGTGTGATTTGTGTTTGTATTTTCTTGTTTTATATTTATCAAAATATTTGTAGGCCTACGCATTTTATCTAAAATTAAACGAGAAACTATATGTTTGTCATGCGGAACTGAGTGTAAACGTATTGTAATATACTGATTATTATGTATAACCAACAGTTACACAGATAGCCCCAAAATAAATTATTTTCACATGTCCAGCATACCTGTAATTGTAGATATTCTTTGTGAAGAGTCGAGTATTGTCGTCGCATGTTCAATTTTAACACACCCTTAAGAATTTCCGAACAAATTAAGCATTTCACTTTCTCCCCACAAACACAAAAAAATTTCTCTTCCTATTCATCCTTGAATGTACTACGTCCCTGATTAGAAGACATTGTGAAACGGTGGAACACTCCGACCAACACAATGATAATGCTAGTCCGCCACTGCTCTTCGTTTGCGCATAAACATTGAGTACAGTACAGGTGGAGATGGGTGAGGCGGAGCGCGCTCATTACATACTGGCTTCGGTTCCGTTCAGGGGCTTACTCGCGAGTACGCTTTTGGAGACATCTGACGAAGAGAGATCCACTTTTTGAAATGTTGTGCTACAATTTGAAAATTATCAATGGAAAAGATCCAAACAATCAACCATTGTACTGTGTAACTATTCTTAAGCATATTTGAAAATAGTGAATGCCAAATTCTTTAATGGAATTTCACGCAGAAAGACATACATTTTGTCTGCGCAACTTATCTAGGCACCTGGTTCCCTACTGCTCTCTTGCTGCCCCGTAGCTATCTGCTGGCTCCTGACCATCGCTGCAGCAGTTGTATGTACAGTTACAAAAACATCATTCGGTATTTAATTTCAGTGCATTCTATTGGATTGGATATGGTAGGTGAAAGTATATGGTTTCACAAAATAACAAACATAAATAAATTAATTTTTTCTTCTTCTGTGTGCAATACAGTATGATCACAACTCCAATTATTACAATATTCGTATCTGGCCGTCAGCTACTGATGGTAAGCGATGCATGAAGTCTTTCAACTAGAAGCACAGGTCTGTGTTGTTGGGTTTCCAAAAAGTTCACTTTCACATACAGTCATTATCAATATTCTTCTTCTTCTTCCTCCTCCTCTTCCCTTCTTCATTATCATCATCACCATCATCATCATCATCATCATCATCACTGCTGGTATCGTCTAGACGTATTATAAAATCCATAAATTATTAGGGAAACACTTGAGGCAAGTAAAGAGATACATTTCGAAATAAATCCCGAAAAGACAAAGTATATGATTATGTCTCGTGACTAGAACATAGTACGAAATGGAAATATAAAAACTGGAAATTTATCCATTGAAGAGGTGGAAAAATTCAAATACAGCAACAGTAGCAAATGTAAATGACACTCGGAAGAATAAATAGGGGAAATGCCTGCTATTATTAGGTTGAGAAGCTTTTGTCATCCAGTCAGTTCTCAAAAACGCTGAAAGTCAGAATTTATAAAACAGTTAGTATCGGTTGTTCTGTATTGTTGTGAA
This sequence comes from Periplaneta americana, assembly GCF_040183065.1. Lineage (NCBI taxonomy): Eukaryota > Metazoa > Arthropoda > Insecta > Blattodea > Blattidae > Periplaneta > Periplaneta americana. Next base: position 164,354,962 of record NC_091131.1, read on the forward strand.
CTTGGACTCTCACTCTGAGAGAGAAACAGAGGTTAAGGGTGTTTGAGAATAAGGTGCTTAGGAAAATATTTGGGACTAACAGGGGTGAAGTTACAGGAGAGTAGAGAAAGTTACACAACGCAGAACTGGACGCATTTTATTCTTCACCTGACATAATTAGAAACATTAAATCCAGACGTTTGAGATGGGCAGAGCATGTAGCACGTATGGGCAAATCCAGAAATGTATATAGACTGTTAGTTGGGATGCTGGAGGGAAAAAGACCTTTAGGGAAGCCGAGACATAGATGGGAGGATAATATTAAAATGGATTTGAGGGAGGTGGGATATGATGATAGAGACTGGATTAATCTTGCACAGGATAGGGACCGATGGCAGGCTTATGTGAGGGCGGCAATGAACCTTCGGGTTCCTTAAGAGCCAGTAAGTAAGTACATTAAATCACATTTTCCTTTTCTCCCTAAATTCTCTATTTCTTTACATTTCTCTTTCATCCAGTTTTCCTTCGCCTTATCAGTTTCTCTTCTTAGTTCGTTGTTAAGCTTCCTGTAGTTTCTTCTACCTTCTTCTGTGTTGATGTTTTTCCATTTTCTCCTTTCCTCCATCTTCTCCAACATTTTACTTGTAACCCAAGGTTTCTTAATTCTCCCACCTTCTGTGTATACTATTGTTTCTTCTGCTGTTGTGTGTATACAGCTTTTTAGATGAGTCCAGTACCCATTACTATTCTCATGTGTGGATTCTAATGTAGCAGCTTTTTCTTGAAAATTTGCTTCAAATTTTCTCCTTTCATCTTCATTCTTCAGTTTTTCCATGTTCAATTTCTTCCTCACCTGTCTTCCTCCTATCTTCTTCAGACGAATATCTACTTCGCCTATCAGCAGGACATGATCTGAGTTAATATCTGCTCCTGGCAAGTTTTGATGGTGAAATCATTGCAATAAGTGAAAGTCTCAGGAATCTTCTATGCCACATCAATAAATTTAGGAATGCAGTTATATTGTCAGACTCCAAAGCAGCTATTCTATCAATAGTCTCTAAACACACACCTTCATCTCAAACAGCAGACATAACTAAAATGCTCTCTCAATTAATATCACTCAATAAAAGAATTGTATTCCAATGGATACCATCCCATTGTGGAATCCTGGGAAACGAGAATGCAGATGCTTTAGCAAAGAAGGGCAGCACTGCTACTTACAGACCTGTTACTAAATCTACGTATTACTCTGTGAAGAGATTTATTAAATCTACATACTTAGACTTCAACAAACAAAATTTGATAACTCAATCCCAAGGGAAAAAATGGAACTCTCTGCATCAAAATCCACAGTTAATTCCCGAATTACCACGATAATCGTCTGTAGCTGCATTTATATTGGCAACAGGCCATGATTGTTTGGCCAAACACCTGCATAGAATTGGAATATATCAGTCCCCTAACTGCCCATTGTGCAACTCAAACCAAGAAATGGATTCAGAACATCTCAAAATCTGTGCTTCAGTGGCTAGTCATGATAATATCTTTGAAAAATATTGGAGTGCAAGAGGTCAAATGACTTTATTGTCAAATGCCTGGCATTAGAAAACAACAACAACAACATATCCGCTCCTGGTAAAGTCTTCGCACTTTTTAAACAATTTCGGAATCTTTCATGTACCAGTATGTAATTTATCTGGTATCTGCTTTCGTCCCTTGGACATGTTCATGTATACCTTCTTCGTTGTCGACCTGGTATAGTGCTGGCCTTCTATGCCCAAGGTTGCGGGTTCGATCCCGGGCCAGATCGATGGTGCTTAAATGCGACAGGCTCATATCAGTAGATTTACTGGCATGTAAAAGAACTCCTGCGGGACAAAATTCCGGCACATCCGGCGACGCTGATATAACCTCTGCAGTTGTGAGAGTCGTTAAATAAAACATAACATTTCTTCTTCGTTTATGTTGTTGGAATAATGTATTTCCTACAATCATTGCATTTCGTTTACAGAAATTTACCAAATATTCTTCTCTGTCATTTCTTCTTCCCAATCCATATTTTCCAACTGTTCTTCTCTCTTGACCTTCTCCTACAACTGCGTTCCAGTCGCTCATTAGGATTATGCATGCTCCCTTCTCAACTATCTCTTCTATCTCGTCATAGCTTTCTTCCACTTCCTCGTCTGCTAATCCACTGTGTGGCATATAAACCTGCACTAGTACTAAGTCCATTTTCTTCCCTTGTAGTGTCATCATTATCACCCGGTCATCTACATAACGCACTGATATCACTTTATCTTTCACACGTGGTCCCAGTAATACACCAATACCATGACTTCCTTTGCACTCATCATTTGAATAAAACAACCTAAATTCATTACTAGGGAACGGATTTTTATGTGCTAAAAAATTTAAATATATTTATTTTTTATGTGCTAAAAAGTACGAAAATATTTGCTAAAAATAAAAAAAATATTTTATATTTAAATATAACAAGAATACCTTACTTAGTTTGGGAAAAAAAAATGTTACTAGGTACTCACCTACCACACTTGAGTGCTAGTAGTTGGCCGAGAATTGCTGTGAACAACAAAGGTCATCTCCAAATTCTCCATCACAAATGCATGCCGATTATCTCTGAACAATGACTTATACTGTGAAAACGATCTTTCCGCATCACAGGACATCAGACGTGCATATTTAAAGAGAGGAATGTCACAAATACATACACCGTCAATTTCACCTACAGGCACATTCTCCAATACTTGAGCAACTCTACACAATTTTTCATATCCACTGTTTTTCCCAAACACATTCTGGAATTTGTCCCTTAGTACTTGTACTTCTGAACCTGGTAGCGAGTCTAGTTTAATTTCCACGGCACGCACCTCCCTGTTTCAGACAACAGGTTTTTGGATGTTTCGAGTTTTTTATGGTGTCACACAAAAAGCTTAAATTTGCTAATAGGAAAGCCAAATCGTTTTTTAAACAACCATCTTTCAGTATATCTTGAAGGATATCGATTGACGAAGCCCGATAACAGGAAATCACAACAAGATATATTGCCTTACCTGATAGACATGAGCGAGAGGCGAGAGATTTGTTTAAATTAAATAATGTTCATACCCGAGCTCTTATCTGTTGTGTTTCACAAACAAAGCATGGAATGAAATCATCTTCAGCAACAATAAACATTCCTAATTATGTGTTGCAAGATCTCTCCTCCTTGTCCATGTTAATTTATTCTCTAATAATAACACTGATATGCTGCCTAGCAGTTCTCAGAACTTGAGGCGATACTATTACGAAAATGGTTCACGGATACACCAAACAGCGCTGAGAAACACGAAGCTACCAAGAATTCTTAAAAAGATAACGTATTTCTGAGTGACATAATTGATTTAGTTTTAAAATATTTAAAAGTTCTTGTAAAAAAATTATTTAAATAAAAACTCCAAGATTTATGTGTTTATAATAGATTTCCTGAAAATATGTATTTACATAATTTTTTTGTGAAAATATGTGTTTTTATGTGAAATAAAATTCGGGTTTTAAATTTGAAACTTCAAGTTCGGAATTTCTAACTTTGTTAATTGGGTTTTATCAGACGCAAAAATAATATTTAATTACATAGGAATCCGCTCCTTATTCATTACTCACCAGCTCAACTATTTTTCCACCTCACTTCTGATATTCCCATCACATCCACTCTGTTTCTTCTCATTTCTTCCTTCAAGTTTTCCAACTTACCTGCTTCCAGTAGAGTCCTTACATTCTACGTTCCAATCCTCAATCTTCTTTCCTTCTCTCTGTTGGATTGCTTCATAATGTGTCCTCCCCTACCATGCCCCTCCCGGACATCCGAATGGGGGATAGTTTACGTCCAGAATCTTTTACCGTAGAAAGACTCATCATGTCATCTCTGCAGTTTTTCTTGTGAGAGTTCAATGTGGTAACTTTCCGCACACCACTCTCTCTTTCGCATCTTAAAAGATCCCAGGGGCCTCAGCGTGAGTGAGAGTGGATTTGACTAATTAGGCCCTCTGGACTTCACCGAAATTCACCGCAAGAATTAAATATCTGTTCTATCAGGATTTTTGACCTGATCAAAGCCTGGGAAATCCCAATTAGCCTTTGTCCCCCATTATAATACAATAAAATATAATAAATGCATAGAAAGAAATCGTACTGAGCAGAAAGGAACTAACAGGGAGAGGACACGCTCTGTATATCACCGAATGGAATAAGATTGTGTGAGATGAAAGTACAAGACATACTGTTTAAAGTCATACCTGGTATGGGTGGCCAATGACCCCTCGTTTTGGAAATATTAGCTGTTGTTTGTGACATACTTCCGTTGGGTACCCAATAGGGAAGCATTAGACTATGTAAGAGTGTAGCTCATATGGTTGGATGCTGAGTTGTCATTCAGGCAACCCCCGTGCTAATCCTAATGCCTTCTCATTTTTTAAAACTTCATATTGTTATTATTATTATATTTATTATTATATTCATTATTATTATTATTATTATTATTATTATATTTATTATTATTATTAGAACCAAAAGGACAATTTGGCCCAAGAATTCAACGTCAAGTAGATGAACTCAGTTCTAAATTCGGGAATATATGTGTAACACGTTCTTCATCAGGAAAGCTGACATCTCAACTCCATAAGCAATACCTGGAGAAAGTAATAAAGATATATGTGAAAGAGCAGCCATTTCTTCTAATTCTGGACTCGAGGGAAGGGCAGGTAAACCCTTCTTTGCATTATGAAATATTTACAAATGAAGAAAATGAAGTAACGTGCAACCTTAAAGTGATTTCACCCAAATGTACTGGATTGCCAGTCCTACGATGTTTATTTTTTTTAGACAGGTGAAGATTTTTATCAAATATTTGCAAAATAGTCCTTTCCTTTTACAAACTGGACGACAAATTGCTTCAAGGTAGGATGCCCTCAAAATTCACTCCTTAATTCACTTTCATTTGTCAGCTCCTATATTCAAAGCCATGTTGAAATATGCGTGGTATGGATCAAAATTAATAAACGAACGAGAAGTGTTTGTGAATGTGAAGAATGTCTGTTTCGCAGCAGAAGTGCGGAAAAATGTGTGTGACTGTGGACAACCTTCTTTCATTTGCTGTGCATGGTGCAGGAAATATGTATGTTTTGTGTGTTTTTATGATATTTATCATAATGAATCGGGTACAAAATGAATTGGAATAGAAACAGAACAGACACCAGTGACCTGCCTACGTGAGCAATATTTCCTTGTTTATCCTTTACAATAAAATGTTAGTTAATTAGTAATTTGTTTAAACCATGATGAAGCGTTCAATACATTATTAAAAGAAAAAAATGTAGGACCAGTTGAGGTTTGAACCCAGGTCGCCTGGATAACAACTCAACACCCAACCATATGAGCTACGCTTTTACACAGTGTAATGCTTCCCTATTAGGCACCTAACGGAAGTATGTCACAAACAATAGCCAATATTTCCAAAACGAGGGGTCATTGGCCACCCATACCAGGTATGACTTTAAACAGTACGTCTTGTACTTTCATCTCACACAATCTTATTTCATTCGGTGATATACAGAGCATGTCCTCTCCTTGTAAGTCCATTTTTTTTATGTTTTTCTTGGGCAGCATGTTAAATTTTTTAATGTAAATAGTAGGCCTACATGGTAGTATAGACAATAGCTCAGGGAACCAGTGTAAAAAATATAATTTCATCAAATTAATAGTTTTCAAGTAATACAATTTTTTGCGTCTCCTGAAAAGTTGTAAAAATGGACTTAGCCCTTTTCTGGATTGACTGATTCAATTGTTTCAGAGATATGATTTTTTCTTTTTCATCAGTTCTTTTCTGGACACAGTATGTAAGATTTAGGCACTCAAATAGGCTTTAGAGGAAGAAAAAACAGACATACAATAAGAAATATAAAACAAATAATTACGTTTATAAACGAGTGTGTTCAGATTCGATTACTTTAAAGCCTTTTCTAACCTAGCAATGGCCACTATATGAGCATCTTGCTCAGTATCAATTTAAAATGACAATCACATAAAAATGGAAGTGGTTGCAAGTTTGTCTCTCTCTCTCTCTCTCTAGCTGACCTTATAAGCATTGGCTATTATCTACTAGGAGAATTTTTTTCGAAAAACACAATACTCTCTAGAGAACTATTTCTGAGACTAGTAGTAGCTCAGTTGTGTTGGGATAATTACTGTCATGACTTTGTGGAGTCAATGAAATTCTAATCAGAAAACGTATTATTTGACTTTCTTGTGTTAAATGTTACTTTACCTCGTTAACATGTTTCAGCCTGCTATTGGCCATCTTCAGAACTGGTTGTTGTTGGTCTTGGCGCCTTTTGTTTGTATTTCCTGTGAGGGTGTGTTTGTGTAGTGTAATGTGGAGTCAAAGAGTGTGTGTGTTCTAATCCTATTCGGGTTTATTAGTTTCTTTTAAATGTTCATAAACTTTCTGTGAATTCAGGGATTTTGCAGTACAAATGTCAGTTGAACATAAATATGGTCAGGAAATGTTAAAGCACTTATGGACAGTCTTTTCAGAAGAAATTGTGTATTGTGATAGCCTACATCAAAAGAAAGCCGCAAGTCTTAAGAAAACACGGTTCTCACTTCAGCTTGATATTTCATCTCTTTCAAAAGTCATATAAGGAAAAAAATCAGTGCTGCTCTAGTCTCGGCAAAATGTTGGGTATGCAACTACCCAGACATAACGACCTATGCCAGGTTAAATTAAAATTAAAAAAAAAAATACAAAAATTAACAAAGAACTTATGAATACATTGTATCTGGGATGTAAATAGTTCTTTCTCAATATGGATTCATCGGGGATCTTCCTGTTGGTATATTTTGTGATAATTATTTAATGAAGCTATATCAACTAAGTACTTCAGTTATTTAACGTCAATGGAACTGGTGATAGTAGGATAGTATTTGGCGAGATGAGGCCGAGATTACATGAAATTCACCTTATGGTTGGAGAAATCCTCGGAAAAACCCAACCAGGAATCGAACCTGCACCTGACCACAGCTCTAGATCAGCAAGTAAATGCACCTGCCATTTGAGCTATCCCAGTGACTCAAATTTGTGGATCAAGAGTACAAACAGATGTTAGGGTGCAGTAAAACAAGATGACTTCTCCTACTTCCTATACCTGTTTTCTTGAAAGATGGGACATGACAGGAGCGTTGTGATCTGAAAAACAACTGAATGTCTCACATAGCGTGGTAGGCCTGTTGCTATGGTAACAACGGTTGAGTTGCCAAACTTACGGTTCCCATGTGGCAAGTGCTTAATAGCTCTCTTGGCGACATTTATTGTGCACACAATGTGAGCATTGGTACGTTTCGTGTTTGATTCTCTGTTGATTTTTGTATTGTTTTCTTACCTTCGCGTCAATTGTCAATGAATGTTTTAACGTCAGTCATCTTAACGTCAATTGCTAGCTTCCATCAGCTGGCAGCGTGGTAGTTCATATTGGCAACATGGCACTGTAGTTCCAAGCTCGGCCACTTAACTGTCATGTCCCATCTTAAAAAAAAACAGGAGTACTGTTGAAAATCATCTGGGTATATTTTGCCTCTAAAATCCTATTTTGAATCCCAAAATAGGCCGTAAGTGTTTACGTACTTTAAAACTCTTGTTTAAAAACTCCTTGTCAGAAGCATGGTTCTACTTTATCCACGTCTGTCACTCATTTGTACAAAGAATAGGTCAGACAGTTACAGTTTTTGAAGTAGTTCATATGTTCTATGATATAAAGACAAACTTGGCTTCAAAGAGAAACAACAGATGTTTTATAACATCAGCAATCAGAATCATTCTAGCAAATATGGAAAGAGAGGACCTTTGTTCAGATAGCGAAATTTCGACAGTACATTCATACTTTCTACGAAGTTACTGCTGAATATTTAATAAAATGGATAGCACTCCCTGAACATTTTAAACAGTTTAGTTGGTAACACTGAAAGGGATACTGAACTGTGAAGAGATACAGAATATTATAGATTTTGTTAGAAAATAAGTCCTTCAGTTGAAGTTAATGAAATTGCTCTGTATGACAAATACAGATGCGTCTAAGAATATGTGATCTCAGAATCGCTAGTCAAATGGAGGTCGAACAAAGAATCATCTGACCAGTGTTGGGTAGAAATTCTTTCCCACTTCAATTGTCATAATGTGGTATGTGCTGACAGGGGCGGACGCAGGATTTTTTTTCGGGGAGTGATTTGAGGAGATAGTAAAAATGGAGTAATGAGAAATAAGTTTATATACTCACAATTTGTTTCCGAGTCACAAACATTTACAAGTTGGCCTGAGTAGCGTAGTCGGTATAGCCTTCTGTGCTCGAAGTTGCGGATTCTACCCCAACCCAGCTCGATGGCATTTAAGTGTGTTTAAATGCGACAGGCCTCACATCAGTCGATTTACTGGCATGTAAAAGTAGTCCTGAGGGAAAAAATTCCGGCACACCAGCAACGCTGATATAACCTCGGCAATTGCGAACGTTGTTAAATAAACCATAATTTTTTTAATTTTAACATTTACAATGACTGCAATACAAAAACAATGACAGAATGACATTTACAGAAGAAGGCGACGAGGCTTCTTAGACATTTCATCCAGTACTTCATGAGCTTTTACTTCTACATTTTTATGTATATACATCAAGGCCAGTCCATTTAATCTGTCTGCTCCCATCGTGCTCCTCAAGTAAGTCTTCAAATACCGCAAAGTTGAGAACGACCATTCTGGTGTTGCTGTAGTTACAGGCAACGCGCAGAAAAGTTTCAGCGTCTTGTGAGTGCAGGGAAAAATAATTTCATTGCACCTGTTTGAAGATGATATAAAGTCAGTAGGTATTAAGTGAAGATTTTTCTGATCAAGGAAATTTCTTCTCCACATCTTCAATTCATTGAAGAAAGACTCTGGTGATTCATCAACATCATTGGGCCACTGATTTACTCTAGCCTCAACACTAGTTTCTAAATCTGTTGTTGTTTTCTAATGTTCTAATGCCAGGTGTTTGACAACAAAGTCATTTGACCTCTTGCACTCCAATATTTTTCAAAGATATTATCATGACCAGCCACTGAAGCACAGATTTTGAGGTGCTCCGAATCCATTTCTTCGTTTGAGTTGCACAATGGGCAGTTAGGGGACTGATATATTCCAATTCTATGCAGGTGTTTGGCCAAACAATCATGGCCTGTTGCCAATCTAAATGCAGCTACAGACGATTTGCGTGGTAAATCGGGAATCAACTGTGGATTATGATGCAGAGAGTTCCATTTTTTCCCTTGAGATTGTGTTATCAAATTTTGTTTCTTGAAGTATAAGTATGTAGATTTAATAAATCTCTTCACAGAGTAATACGTAGATTTAGTAACAGGTCTGTAAGTAGCAGTGCTGCCCTTCTTTGCTAAAGCATCCACATTCTCGTTTCCCAGGATTCCACAATGGGATGGTATCCATTGGAATACAATTCTTTTATTGAGTGATATTAATTGAGAGAGCATTTTAGTTATTTCTGCTGTTTGAGATGAAGGTGTGTGTTTAGAGACTGTTGATAGAATAACTGCTTTGGAGTCTGACAATATAACAGCATTCCTAAATTTATTGATGTGGCATAGAAGATTCCTGAGACATTCACTTATTGCAATGATTTCTCCATCAAAACTTGTTGTTCCATATCCAAGAGATCTATAAAATGAGAAGAGACAGCACATAACACCTGCACCGGCACCTTGTTCTCTGGAGATCAAGGATCTAAATCTTCATATGATGCTCGCACTATGTTTTAGGCAGAAAAGTTTGTATGGACTTTAGGATTCCCTTATGATTTAAAAACCTGTCCTTGAGCTGACCAATGAAATAGTCTAAGAAGAGAAGGAAAATCAAAAGCCTAAAATACTCTTCATGACTCTCTGTCTTGAAGTAAGAACGCTGTGTTTGTCTTCCTGCAGTTCTTGGAATTTAACACTTTAGCAAAGAGAATTTACGTGGAAAATTCTCTGATTCTTATGTACATTCACGAATTAAAATTAATATTATTTTTGTTTCTTGTTTTGTATTTTTCTCAAAATTTCGGGAGGGATATATCCCCTTAATCCCCCCCTCCCTTGCATCCGCCCCTGTGTGCTGTATTTGACTGCTCTTCAAGCACTGGAATTCGTTTTGTGTTTGTCCAGAACTAACCCACCTACCAAAAGAGAGTTTTCTCATATAAATGCATTATGGGAAAGTAATAAAACAGCTATCCATAACACCCTGAAAGCAATGCTAATCACTGAATTTAACTTTAATTACTCCTGTGCCAAATTGTACAAAATGCTATGTGACAAAAAGGACCTTCTGAAAAAGATTCAGTCATCCCAAAAGTACCAGCTATAAATGCAGTTCGTTTGGAGAGGTTGGCTGGAATGTAATGATATATAAGGTAAGTTGCTTTTGTGTCCGCATTTTCTGTCTTCCTGGGATTTCAAACTCGGTACATATACCAGCTATATTTGGTGCTGGCTAATTAATGCCTATTAAAAATGCACTATCGTACTGGTATTTCTCTCAAAATTTTATTTTAGAAACTCATCTTAGCTATTCAAATTTCAAAATAGTCAATCAGAGCTTAAGTGTTTACCGCATCACATGATAGACAGGTTTTGTGTACACAGACTTCACAGGGCAGTTATGTTTCCTTCACCACACGATAATTTTCATTCTTGGATACACTCTTTTAACACTTATATAATCACTGAACATCCTCAGAGGATGACGCAAACCACATCGAAACTAGTCAACCAGGTAATTTACCACCAAAATTGACAATATTAACACAGTGAAATAGGTATTTCTTGTTAAATAACGTTTATCATTGATAGTTTTCAATCGGTTCAATTAATGGATTAAACCGACAGCTCTAATAAAATGTAAATAATGTAGACTAATCAAAATGCTTCATGCAAGAATATAATTAAAATTAAGCCTAGAAAAGACACATGTCCCATGTAACCATGTCAAAATATACCGGTAACTGTTGTTGTTTGCCAGTGCTCAATACTCGAATTTATTCCATTTTCTTGCTAGCGTCCCAGTAGTATGTTGAAAATTGAGTTGATATATCCGCTTCTTCACCTTATTAGATAGTTTTTATTTATTACTGTGCAGAGTTTGCTTCCTTACAAAGAATAAACTGGGGTGATGAATATATGTTTATCCTATATACTGTAACATCGTTATAGAAACAACTTTCCTGTGTTAATGTGAAACTAAGTTGGTAATTTACCTCAGTTGACTACTTTCAACTTTGTGTAAGCCTTAATCAGAACTAGCAAGGACCTCACTAATTCTGAAGATACCCGACACAAAACTGAAACTAGTCAACTAGGTAATTTACAACTTAGTTTTTATTTTAAAACATGAAAGTGGTTAGTATAACTATAATCCTAAGCGATATAAAGTGTTAAATGTGTGTAATCAAGATCAGTGGCAATTTCTCTTAAGGAACACAGGAGCAGTGCTCTTCAAATAACACATGTTTTTAAAGTTATATCAATGAGCTGCAGTAGACTATGTGAGCGACATAATTCTTTATTATAATACTATGTAAAAATAACACTGCACGTGTACTGGTCTTGTTGACGCCTGGGACTTACGTTTACCGCTCGACACTTGCGGCACACTGTTCCATTCGAGCATGCGCAGTAGTACTGTTTCACTGGCAGGCTTTGGAGCTTGGTAGGGAGGCAGTACAGTGTGCATAGGAGGGATTAGGAGCACTTTCAGATGTGTTCTCAAGCTCGTCCCATCATAAATGTTACAATGAATAGTGTGCAAAATCAGCTAAATGTGTAATTTTCTGTAAGACCTTTACACGAAAAGATCAAAATAAAGAAGATGGGTAGACCTACACATGAATTAAAATTATAAGTGACGAAGAACAGTAATAGAGAAGTGACAAGAAAATTCAACATTCAGCCTTACGAAAAATGCAATATGCGGCTGCAATATAAAAGACACTGTAATTTATTTTCCTTGCCTATTGTTCGACGGCGAACATTTATTGACAAAAATAAATACGTTTTATGAATTTTATTTATTTTTCTGTTTGAATTTAGGACTTTGCGTAGTAACTAAATAATTTTGATTATCATTCTGCAGGTATGATTGATTTGAAGCACATGAATGAAAGAATTAAAAAACACGATTCTTCAGCTGCAACGCACTCTTAAGGAACATTTGGAAAGAGGAACAGTGTTTAAGAGCACATCAAACACTATACAGAACGAAATCTTTCAAGTCATTTTGGCTGTATGCCACGATGATATTTCAAAGAAATAAAGAAAGTTGCTGACTTTTTAGCAGTTAAGGCTGATGAGACGACACACGTATCGAATGCTTGTGAACGTGTGAACTTTGTTATAAAACGTAATATAGCGAAAACAATATTATTTACGGTGTGCTGCAATAGAAATTGAACACTTTACTTTGCTATTACTGGACCTGCATAGGAAACTGATTAACTGCAATTTCTTGACTAACAAAATTATGTAAATCTATACCTACGTAACATATGTTAATAGTTAGTACCTATAATAATAATAATAATAATAATAATAATAATAATAATACTTACTTACTTACAAATGGCTTTTAAGGAACCCGAAGGTTCATTGCCGCCCTCACATAAGCCCGCCAGCGGTCCCTATCCTGTGCAAGATTAATCCAGTCTCTATCATCATACCCCACCTCCCTCAAATCCATTTTAATATTATCCTCCCATCTACGTATCGGCCTCCCTAAAGGTCTTTTTCCCTCCGGTCTCCCAACTAACACTCTATATGCATTTCTGGATTCGCCCATACGTGCTACATGCCCTGCCCATCTCAAACGTCTGGATTTAATGTTCCTAATTATGTCAGGTGAAGAATACAATGCGTGCAGTTCTGTGTTGTGTAACTTTCTCCATTCTCCTGTAACTTCATCCCTCTTAGCCCCAAATATTTTCCTAAGCACCTTATTCTCAAACACCCTGAACCTATGTTCCTCTCTCAGAGTGAGAGTCCAAGTTTCACAACCATACAGAAGAACCGGTAATATAACTGTTTTATAAATTCTATCTTTCAGATTTTTGGACAGCAGACTGGATGATAAGAGCTTCTCAACCGAATAATAACACGCATTTCCCATATTTATTCTGCGTTTAATTTCCTCCCGAGTGTCATTTATATTTGTTACTGTTGCTCCAAGATATTTGAATTTTTCCACCTCTTTGAAGGATAAATCTCCAATTTTTATATTTCCATTTCGTACAATATTCTGGACACGAGACATAATCATATACTTTGTCTTTTCGGGATTTACTTCCAAACCGATCGCTCTACTTGCTTCAAGTAAAATTTCCGTGTTTTCCCTAATCGTTTGTGTATTTTCTCCTAACATATTCACGTCATCCGCATAGACAAGAAGCTGATGTAACCCGTTCAATTCCAAACCCTGCCTGTTATCCTGAACTTTCCTAATGGCATATTCTAGAGCGAAGTTAAAAAGTAAAGGTGATAATAATAATAATAATAATAATGATAATAATAATAATCATCATCATCATAATTATAATAAATATTTATGCACCACCAGGATTATTTATCACTACACGCCACTGATCAAGATGTATAATTAGTTAACTATGTTTCAGCTTGATATATAGCGTCCTTGCTGGTTTCCAGTTTCTTATTATTAGTATCTTCTCACTAGTATCAAGCCAAAACTAGTCAATTAAGGTAAATTAGCAACTTAGTTTCACATTACCGGCAACACAGGAAATTGTTTCTATAACAAATCGTAAGTGATAAAAGTGTGTAATTAAGATGTATAATTTATTTATTTTATATTCATTCCGTACATCCCATGTTTAGTGGATGATTATGGGACAAATGATAGAATACATAATAGTAATTACTGGTACCGATACATTAATTAGAATCAAACTAACTAAGCCTACCATATTTATAAAATTCTTCTATAAAGTAATTTGTAGTGGAGATACAAAATCACTCATCCTCGGGAAAAATCAGGTAGGTGGAAAAGCTTAAACTTCCAGGAGAGCCTTTTTTCGTATAGGTACAGTATTTTTAAATTGGAGCATGTGAGTGATTTGAAAGCTCATCTGTGTTCTACACCGGTATCGTTGGTGGGAAATACTCAGAACAAAAATTTAATAGTTAGTCTTGATTCTAAGTGACTTATCTCCATTTCGTCGAACTTCATATTACTAAATACTGAAATAAAAGAGATTTTTATGTAATATAATTGAAGGATCTTTTAGAAAAACAACCATAGTCCGAAAACATAATTTTCAGGATAAACAAAAAACTATCTGCCATGGGTGTTGTTGACACTTCAAGTATGAAATTAATCATGCCATTTCTTAAGGTGTTGTAGAAACTTGGGACAACTGAAGTACATTTATAACTTAAATTGCCTCATAGAAATACATGTGTAAATGTAAGTAACTGTGGACAATAGAATAGAATGTTTTATTTTCGCTGGCATATTTAAGGCCATATGGCCGTCTCTTCCACTCTACCAGCAAGACACTAAAATTCTCCAGCAATATTCCTCAGTTAAATTTTAACGACTAGTACATGTTTATTTAATTTGAGATACGAAAAAGTAATAACTTAATTTATGAGCTAATGTAATTCAATTCAGTCTATCTGCAATATGTAAAGAATTATAATTAAGTTGATATAGCTATGGTGGTTTTAAGATCAAATACTCAATTGTGGCTGAAATGTGTCTCTCTTTTAAGCTTCTTTTTCTTTATTATATCTTATTTCTTCTCCTCCCGTTGCTTACATTTCTTCCATGGGGTTATGTCTGCACCTAAAGATGACTCCATAATTAATACAACAATTCATGTGCTAAAGTCTTTTCTCTGAGGTGGTTTTTGCCGCGTACTTAAGAAGCAGTACTGCCAATCTACTACAAATTGTATAGATAAATATTTCAAGATGATATGAATGGGGTATTTGTAAATGCTACCATTGTCCTGGTTGTTTTCACAAAAAAAGTCTTTCAACTACGGTTGTTTTATGAAAACCATTGAAAATTTCCACTCCTATAACATAGGCCCTGGTGTTTTTTTCCCATAATAACTAATTCGGTAGATGGCCATTACACTACGCTCACCATTGCATTTTTTGTACTATGGTTCTTTTTTTTTAAATTTCAATTTATTTATATGGAAAAATTAATAATACAGGAATGCATATAGTTGCCTTACTGTGAACATAATACATTTTAAAATTTTCTGTGAAAGTTCAACAAAATATAAGTGGACAGTGTTAAGTGAGTTCTTATTAGAGTGTTACTAGTAATTCTGAGAACATGAGCAGCATCAAAGTCAGGCATTTAACCCATGCATTCTTATATGCTCTTTTTACTAGTGGCATTCATCTGACCTGTATAATAAATTTACAGAAGTATTAGCAGGGCCGCCGACAGAATTTATGGGCCCCTATGCAATATTGTACTCAGACCCCGGTTGAAAAAAGTAACATTTAAGTTACCAGTTATTCTAACCATAACAATTATTTGCAAAATAAATAAAAAATAACCCCATACACAGATACGAACTTCAAAATATACACTTTTATTACACTGGAAACTTTTAGCAAAACTTCACATTAGCACAATATATTATATTCATAAAACATTATTCCTAAACACGTGTAATTTCTAACTTGCAGTCCAACATCAACAAACAACTCTCATGCAAAATCATCAAAATTTAAAGACCTAGCAAGATCGCTCTCCAGGCTAAGGAGCCAAGGTTACTCAGTTGTTCTTGACACATTGTTTACCTGAATACATTTTTTATTTCCTTCATTTTGCCGAAGGATCTTTCAGCATCAGCAACTGTCACAGGAATTGTATAGAATATTCTAATGGTTATACAAATATTTGGAAATAATCTGTCCAGTTTTAATTTCCTCAGACTATTTACTAGATTCATAGGTTTCAGTGGGATTGGATCTAAATTAGAAGCATGAATTGATTTTAAATATTTTGGCTCATCACTGATCTCTTTGTTAATATCTTCATAATATTTTTCACGCAGTCTAGCACCCATATTAATATCTTCCAATTTTTTCTGTCTCTCCTTGTGCTTCTCAGCTCCCGACTTAGGCCTGTACTTGTCCACTTTGCAGTTAAACTATAACCAGTAACACTAATGAATAGAATTTGCTAGACAAATGACAACGAAAAGACGAAAGTTTCGACACAAAACATACAATGTACTGAAAAGGAAACGTATCCTGCGACTTCGGTTTAGGAAAATCCACTACCATATTGCGGTTGGTAGTTAAGGACAAGCCAATAAATAATTGAACGTGTTCGGTACAAGCTACAGGAACATAGTTCAGGCAAATGCCGGGGCCCTCAATTGTCGTGTCGATCAACGTTAATGTGAGAAACCGATATTCTATTATATATGTCAAATATTTACATATGAAGTGGTAATTCGTATTAATTCTACTATTGTTGAGTTAATATGTCTAATTTATGCAACAAATGTTCTTACAAAATTTTACAGTACCCGTATGTATCTACGAATAATTATTCATGATATTAAAAAGTAATCAGACTCAATCTGACGGGCCCTTATTGCTCACGGGCCCATGTGCACTCGCCCCCTTTGCCCTCCCTTCTCAGTGGCCCTGAGTATTAGTATTTAGTTCATAACAGTATCAGAAACAAGTAGTGCAGTCAGATCAAAATGATCAAAACTAAAGATGTTCACCTTTGATATTAAACTGCTTGCATATTGTGAGAGTTACTCATCTTCATCAGAAAACTAGATCTGGATTCACATCTGTAACATTACGTATAGTCGAGTTCTGGTATAAATAATGGAATACTGGATCATTGTACTATACAAGAGCAAGTAGATCTTTCTTTTTCTTCTGTGAAATAGGATTCGACCCATTTTAACTCACTGCTAATTTCGTAACACTCCAACGACTAAAATTCAGTTCATGGGAGACACCCGTTTTCTCATAAGAATTTGTTGTTGATGGCTATTCTATAATTCATGTATTTTACACATCATACATATTCCACAAGAACTTATTTTCATTTACTTTTCTTGCCGCAAGTGATTGTTTTAAACTAGTTCGATTAATTAAAATGTGTCTCAGTGAAACATACAGCAGAGTCCGTATAGGTCAGTTTCTGTCAGATGCTTTTCCAATTCACTGCGGGCTAAAGCAAGGAGATGTACTTTTACCTTTACTTTTTAACTTTGCTCTAGAATATGCCATTAGGAAAGTTCAGGATAACAGAGAGGGATTGGATTCGAACGGGTTACATCAACTGCTTGTCTATGAGAATGACATGCATATTTTAGGGGAAAATCCACGAACGATAGGGAAAACACAGAAATTTTACAAGAAGCAAGTAAAGCGATAGGTTTGGAAGTAAATCTCGAAAAGACAAAGTACATGATTATGACTCGTGACCAGAATATTCTATGAAATAGAAATATAAAAATTGAAAATTTATCCTTTGAAGAGATGGAAAAATTCAAATATCTTGGAGCAACAGTAACAAATATAAATGACACTTGGGAGGAAATTAAACACAGAATAAATATGGGAAATGCCTGTTATTATTCGGTTCAGAAGCTTTTGTCATCTAGTTTGCTGTCAAAAAATCTGAAAGTTATCATTTATAAAACAGTTATATTACCGGTTGTTCTGTATGGTTGTGAAACTTGGACTCTCATTTTGAGAGAGGAACAGAGATTAAGGGTATTTGAAAATAAGGTTCTTAGGAAAATATTTGGGGCTAAGAGGGATGAAGTTACAGGAGCATGGAGAAAGTTACACAACACAGAACTGCACGCATTGTATTCTTCATTTGACATAATTATGAACATTAAATCCAGATGTTTGGGATGGGTAAATCCAGAAATGTATATAGTGTTAGTTGGAAGGCCAGAGGGAAAAATACCTTTGGGGAGGCCTAGACGTAGATAGGAGGATAATATTAAAATGGATTTGAGGGAGGTGGGATATGACGATAGAGACTGGATTAATCTTGCACAGGATAGAGACAGATGGCGGGCCTATGTGAGGGCGGCAATGAACCTTTGGGTTTCTTAAAAGCCATGAGTAAGTGATAATTTTAAAACTATAGCAAAGACTGGAAAATCCATCTGTTGCATTTCAATTACTTGAAATGGATTGTTTTTGTAAAAGCAGCACGAACAAGTTGGTACACATCCCATGAGTGGAATACATCTGTGTTTGTGCGTTTCTTCTTTTGTTGAATTACTGAATAATTGCATTCTAGATGTAAGTGGCCTGATATAAATTTGTGGTTTATCGTTTGTTACAAGTGTTCTAATTTTTGCATAACAGTAACGAACATTGCCACAATGTGATTATTTCTATTTGACCACCATATGCTTCACTGGAAAAATGAGTTTGAAGATAACTGAGGTACTTACAAAGAGAAGATGTTATCTCTTTTGCACTCCTCCAGCTATTTCACCATGCCACATGTAACAAAAGTCTGCTTTAGTGTTACAATCATGTAGGATCAAATTGTATGTCCAGGGGTGGTGTTTGTAGAAGTAAAAGTTCTAATGGACTAAAGGAATGAAAGAGTGCCTCATAAACAGATTTACTAATTGGGTTGCCTATAATTTCACAATATGATCTCTAACTGTGAGGAAGGGCAAAAATTTCTCTTCTGTAGGTATATTTCCTGGAGTTGTGGCTTTCGCATTTAGGGAAAGAAAAGTTGTGTTGTCTAGCTTTTCTTTGTTTCCATTGGGCAAAATTTTTACAGGAGGAGCTTTCTGTCTATTGTCTTAACTTAGTTGAGCCCTTCAGTAAAAAAGTAGAAACTCCACTTTTATGTGGATGTATGTGCCTTCTGATAGTTAAGGAACATATCTATGAGGGAAAAAAAATGGATCATATCCAGAATTAAGTATTTTTCTATCATATTTTATCATACTAATTGTATACTTCTAGGAGGTACGGACATTTTGTTAGTATTATAATGGGCCATATCCACCATCTTGTCGGCCTGGTTGGCGGAGTTGGTATAGTGCTGGCCTTCTATGGCCGAGGTTGCGAGTTCGATCCCAGGCCAGGTCGATAGCATTTAAGTGTGCTTAAATGCGACGCTTAAATGCGGCAGGCTCATATCAGTGGTTTGTAGTATTATGAGAAAGGTTAGGTTTGGTTTGATTAGGTGTGTAGTATTATTACCACAGTCTAGTATATACAGTCACGAAGCTCAATAGGTAGTAAATATGCAAACATTAGGTAGTTGCTCACCACTAGGATCGCTAATGTCGGCTCATTACAGGCAATGCAAAATAGTACCGGCACAGTCTATTGTTTCTAGCACCCTCAAAACTCAAGCTTCGTGACTGTATATAGTAGACTGTGTTGGCAACACTGAAACCCACTGTTACATTAAAGAAATATGGCGGTATTCTTTGTTCACGCACGACTTCTTTCGTATATAAGTAGAGTACGTATTTAGGGTGGGTGGGCTTACAGCTCTCCCAGTGATCACACCAATTTCTACTAATCAGTACTATAAATAAGTTATTAGGCATTTTAAAGGTATTTTTTATTTATTTATTAGTGGCTGGGACAGAAGAAAGATTAACCAATTATACACCAGGATTAATAATAATATAGGCTAAGGTATGATTATGACATTTGTCCACTTTTATTTATCTTCCATTGGCATACAACGACAGTCTATGTAAGGAATACCAGAGTACACACCACTAACTGCAGACACCATCTTCAAAATACGACCTGCCAAGTATAAACACTTCGCTTCATTTGCTGTATTTCCAGCTAAAAGATGAACGGAGTACTTCTTTTTAAGATCCCACATTGCATTGTAACTGACAGCCATCTCCTTCGGCTTAACGTCACTCCCATGCACGAAGCACATACGTCCTACGGTGAAGTCTATATCTAACTTCAAGATATCTTGTTCCAATTTATCGAGGCAGTTTCTGTTGCGTGTATCAATCCAGAATACTACAAAATCTACACGGATATTTGTATCTGATAATATAACATCTTCTACGCAATTAGCACAGTGAACTAGAATCTTATACATTTCTTGTTTCTTACTGTACTCAAATAATGCTGCCGACAGTTTTTCACAGATTATACTTGATCCGACCAATAACACAGATATACAATAATCATTATTGGCACCATTACTTTTCAATTTCGCCGCCATCTTATGCGCTTTGTTTTAGTTTTACACTTGATGAGACCAAAGACGTTATAATGATGAGACTCGGAAGGTTTTCAGTGTCGTCAGATTCGACATTTCAAAGTTCCCTCGAAATCTAACAAAATTTCCCTTGTTCAGTAAAAAATTTCCTGCATTCCATTTCTATACGAACATTAAATTTATATCGTCTGTATGTTAATAAAAAGAAGTGTTATTAGGGTATTCTGTTAGTCAAAGTATATTATTGTCGGGATGATCTTATACAAGCTGTAGAATAGTTACTAAAGACATTAATCTTATCCCCTTATCCGCACAATTAATTGTTGCAGATTAAGGTGAAATTAGTTCATAGGAAATAGTTTATTTTGAACGAATTTCCATATGGACCATATAACGTCTTTAATACGGACATTGGTAGTGTTTCATCCACCGAAAGTGATTCTTAATTTTAATCTGTATTTTTTATAGATAGAATTGCTATGGTTAATTGAAGTGTCAGCTGCCTGCAACGAATTGATAAATATGACACAGAAACTCACTCTTATGAAAGATATTAGGACTTAATTTCTCAAGAAAATGTCATCTAACAAATTAATTTCCAATATAATATCCCTCTTGTGAGTTCAGGATTTTACATAATATCGATATTATCCATATGACGTCTGCGAAGCTTGTATCATGGCCGACGTGGCAGTGATTGACGTTAGGAAATTACAGGACAAATTACTGGAATGGGAACAACCAGACAGACCTTTGGCACCCTTGAGTACTTCACAAAGAGATATTATACTTGACCTGTCAGCAGAAGCGAATACTAGGCCAATTCCTAGTGATGTAAGTATAACGAATATATTGGTTTATGCGTGTGCAGCAGAGATAACCTCAACATATTAGTTCAGTTTTTCATTCATTGTAAAGGTTGAGTAAAATTGAAGGACTAGAGATGTCTGAGTTCGTTTAATCTTCACGGCTGAGTTAGTCTGATTGCACTTTTCGAGTGAAGGTGAAAGTAACAGAATAGAATGTTGCAGAACATTTTATGATTATTTACAGGAAATTTAATGAATTAATGCTATACAAGAGAAGCTGCGTCTGTGGCTAAAGTACTAGCGCGCTGAACTTCCATCCAGGTGGCCCATGTTCGTTTCCTGGCCAGGTGGTGATGGATTTGTGGTAGACAAAGATGTTGCGAGGTGTCTTTCTCGGAGTACTCCGTTTCCCTGTATCATTCCATTAACACTCCGCACCACCCTCTTACTTCATACATAATTAATCCGCAATAGTAAAAATTGGCCGGGGTGAAGCTTTGGTGGTAGTACAGACGGGTTTTCGATGATGATATAGGAAGAGCTTTGGGCTCTGGGTCCCTGGGGCTTATCAAGCTACTAGTATTCGGATGGGACCTAGCTCTATCAGGAGTTTAGGCAGATAGCCCACCTGTTATCAGTAGGGAGCGGATTTTTATGTGCTAAAAATTTAAATATATTTATTTTTGATGTGGTAAAAAGTACGAAAATATTTGCTAAAAATAAAAAAAAAATATCTTTTTTAAATATGACAAAAATACCTTACTTAGCGTGAAAAAAAAATGTTACAAGGTACTCACCAATCACATTTTAGTATCAGTTGCTAGTAGTTGTCCGAGAATGCAGTGAACAACAAAGGTCATCTCCAAATTCTCCATCACAAATGCATGCCCATTATCTCTGAACAACGACTTACACTGTGAAAACGATCTTTCCACATCACAGGACGTCAGACATGCATATTTAAAGAGAGGAATGTCACAAACACACACAGTCAATTTCACCTACAGGCATACCCTCCAATACTTGAGCAACTTTACACATTTTTTTTATATCCACTATTTTGCCGTGAATGCACACATGAAGCAGTGGCAGTGTGCTTGTTTCCAGAAAAATGTTGGGTTACCTGAGAGCTCTGATCTGCACTTACTGATTTACCACATGGTTGGCAAAATAACACTTTTCTGTCGGTAGTAAAATGTTTTTAAATTCATCTACATATTGCTCAAGACGCGATCTTAAACTCGATTTGATTATAGGCATCTTAAGAGGCTAATATACACACGTCTTAACGTAAATAATGTTTCCAGCTACTGACTGACAATGTCGGAGAAAAGCTTTCTATAGCGACGCCACCACATCTTCACTACGCAGCTTATGCTTATGGCCCGATAACGGGGAATCACAACAAGATATAGGCATGAGCGAGAGGTGAGAGATTTGTTTAAATTAAATATGTTTATAACAGAGCTCTTATCCATTGTGTTTTACAAACAAAGCGCAGAATGAAAATCATCTTCAGCAACAATAAACATTCCTATTTATGTGTTGCAAGATCTCTCCTTCTTGTCCATGTTAATTTATTCTCATATAATAACACTGATATGCTGCCTAGCAGTTCTCAGATACTATTACAAAAATGGATCATGGATATACACCACACAGCCCATAGAAACACGAAGTAACCAGAAATTCTTAAAAGACCCAAGAATTCGTAAAAAGATAACGTACTACTGAGTGATATAATTGATTTAGTTTTAAAATATTTAAAAGTTCTTGTAAAAAATTATTTAAGTAAAAAATCTCCAAGATTTATGTGTTTATAATAGATTTCCTGAAAATATGTAGGCCTATTTACATAATTTTTTTGTGAAATAAAATTCGGGTTTTAAACTTGAAACTTGATATTCGGAATTTTAAACTTTGTTAATTGCGTTTTATCACACACAAGAAAAATATTTAATTACATAGGAATCCGCTCCTTAGTTATCAGTATGGGTTTCATGATGCTGGTTTAGGAAGGGGTTGGGGCTCTGGGACTTTTAAGGCTACTGCTACTGGCTCTTTCAGGGGCTGAGGCACCTGTCAACATCGGATTCACGAATGCCACCTAGACTGCTTGTCGGGCTTGGGCAATCATCGCATGTATAGGGTGCACAATGACCAAAGCGTGCCTAAGCATAAGGACTCGTTCTGATCCAGCCTCATAAAGCCCACCCAAGCCTACAAGAAGCTCCCCACAGTGTGCCCAGTGCTGCATTCCACATTTATGGAATATAAGTTAACACATTTGTTAAGTTTTTGGCGTTGATGTTCAGTTAACTGCCTGAAAACAGGTCTGAAGCCCACAAGTGATACCAACAAGGCATCACTTGTGAGGCAACTAGGCCAGGAGATAATGGGGTAGGGCACAGATGGGCATCGTGCCTCACTTGAGAATTTGTGCCTCACTGACCTTCACAGAGCTTATCATCTTCACAGTCCCTGTTCCTCCCTCACGCAGCTCCTAGGCATTGGCAGGTTCTGTATCAGTTTCATAAGCAATATCAGTGGTGGCATAATGGCATTATCAAAGCAGTGTGTACGCATTAGAAAACGATTATTTCATGAGAAATAGGAGGAAAAGTTTTTTTTTTCTGTTTAGAAGGGGAGAACATACGATGTATGTTATGCTCGAAAATTCTATTAGGCATTAATAAATTAAATATACAACGACATTACTCCTTATGTCATAAAGAACATGCTGAATTAGAAGGTAAGACAAATTAAATGTTATATTTCGTACTATTTCGAAGAAAATTTATGGTCTTAACATTTGCATAGGCCTAGTATACTAAATACGACATTATACCTTAAACACGCTGCATTAAAAGGTATGAGGAATTAAATGTTGTTTGTACGTATTATTTCCAAAAGAAATTAATAAAAAAAATATCAAATGTATGTAGAAAACGAAATATGATTTTCTGAAATTATTTTAGGTCGAGAACGTGCAAATCTATTAAGTAATCTTAAGAAACACCAGAATATTCAAGAAAAAAACATAGACAACGTGATGGAATATTAATGGCTAGTTACGCAATTTCTCGCCTGTGATTTAAATTAATTCAGTGATGGAGAAATAGTAAAGAAGTTTATGATTAAAGCTGCCGAATTAATTTTCCAAATTGAATAAAAGTTTTCGAGTCTCTCACGTTAACCAAGCGCTTTCCTAATAATTCGCCACTGACCGCCTTAGCGATTACGATAAGGTGACGCAGGTCACAGCAGTTTATATTTCCCATCCTACTCTGCAGTCTCCTCTCCTAGTAAACAAACTATTTCAAATCGAGTGCCTCACGTAACCGAAAATTGTGCCCATGTATGGGGTAGGGTGACCAGTTCCTTTTCTCCCCATTGTATACATCGCCGATTGGCTACATATTACACTAATCAGATCTCAGATGTATACAAACAATTGTTTTTTCTCTGACACATATTATCAAGTGAGATATAAGTTAGGCTATTGCCTGATAATAGATATAGGCCTACATATCAGCCAGAACGTCAATCAGAGACAATTTGTTAAGTTAATGAAATTTGTTGAAATAAAAACACTGATTTGCCGAAAGGGCGCTAATAACAGAATAGACTCATAGTAATGCCTAATGTTCTTATTGTGACACATTAGTGGACGTATCAGTGACTTGATAGATGTGTCTTCTATGTACTTATGTGGTTTTGGTTTAATTAATACAGAAAAAATTCTGTTGACTTTTGTTCTTTGATCCAGGTCACAAATTCAAGAATTAATAACTTTCTTCATTACACTCAAATAAATTGTCCTAGACTAAAGGCTTTAGAAGCACTTTGGGTTTAGATTATTTTGTCTGGGGCGCATGCATTCTTTGTTGAGAATCAGTCGACAATATTCAGTATGAATTAAAGCAATAACTTTCTACCTTCATTGCATTCAGATATATTGCCCTTGAACCACAGACTTTAGAATTGCCTTCTGTTTTCGATTGTTTGGTCCAGGATGCATGCTTCTTTATTGAGGATCAGTCGACAATTTGCAGTATAAATTAAAGAAATAGCTTATTTTCGCTGCGTTCTAATACATTGCTTTAGACCAAAGAAAAAAGTAACAGAATTTTCTGTGTTACTTTGAGGCAAAACCGACATAAAGTAGATGGACATCAAATTTACCAATTGGTAATGCTTCAACATTAAGTTAACTATTTAAAATTGAGAGAGAATATATTTGAATGTGTATGACTTCAGGTTTTCCCAGCGTTTGATGTAGAATAACTCTTCTTGGGTTCTCAGCCAGGTGAGTTGGAGATTAGCTTCCAAGCTTTCGACGGCTAGCTCTGCCATCTTCTTCAGGGAATGAAGTGATGTGGGACCATGTCTAGCTGGTATATATATGCAAAAGTAGGGCTTCCTGCTGCGGGCCAATAAGGAGCTAGTTCCTAGTCCCAACCGTCAGGCGCATTCTGGTTGGTGGAAGCGGCAGCCAATCAGGAGCTACTTGCTGGTCCTGACTGTCTGCCTTGTGCTGGTGGTCTAAGCGTATTGATGGCAGGTTTCCATGCTGTACTCAGCTGTAGACCCCGTCTCTGTTGAAATTATTGCCGTCTAGCTGGATTTCGATGGCTTCCTTGATAACCAAGTCCCAGTAACCTGATGTCTTGTCCAAGATGGTGGTGGTGCCGAAATCTACCTTGTGACCAGTTTCTAGGCTGTGTTGGGCTACTGCAGACTTATCGGGGTAGTATAGTCTTATGCTACGTTTATGTTCCTTGCAGCGTTCCATAATGGTGCGTCCCATCTGGCCGATGTAGCATTTCCCACATTCAAGGTATTCTGTAGACACCAGGTGTCCTAAGACCAAGGTCGTCCTTCACTGGTCTCAGCAAGTTCTGGGTCTTTGTGGGCGGCTTATGGATGGTTTTAATCCCATGTTTTCTTAGCATTCTGCTAATTTTGCCCGAGATGGGGCCGTAGAACGGGATGTATGCCATGCCCTTTGTCTCCTCTTGTTCCTCGGCAGGTGATTTTCCGAAAAGGCCCTTCTGAGGGCCCAGCCGATTTCCCTGTTGCCGAAGTTGTTCTGTTGGAACATCTCACGTAGGTGACGGATCTCAGGAGGGAGACTCTCTTTGTCCGAAATCCCTCTCGCCCTGTGCAGAAGAGTCAAAGAGTATTTGAATATATTTGGAAATTCTTCATTTTTCAGTATATACTTTTGACACTTAGGGCGGAATTCATAGTCGACACTTATAAATGAGTGAACCCTTAAATGGTTACTTATACTCATTTCTAATTCATAGTTCTCCCTCATTCACATAATGAGTGATTACTTAAGTGAGCTGATCTGTACCCTTAAGTGACCACTCATTTTCAAAATGGATACTGAGAATGATTTTGAGGATTTTGCTGAACGAAATGAGGAAAATATACGTGTTCCAAAGAGGTATATTAGAGACATGGAGTATAGAATTGCATATAACATGAAAAAAAAAGATAAAACAGATACAAATGCAAGATACAAGTGTAATTACAAATTGAAAATGAAAAATGAAAAAAAAAAAAAAAAAAAAACAGATACTATCTAAATAAAAGACACATAGGCTGTAGATATAAATGAAAAATACCAAATAAAAATAAATTAAAAAGAGTTAAGTATAGATATCATAGCCAAAAATGTAAAATGTAGCTGTGATTGGCAAATTACAAAGTATAACACCATGTTAATAAATTCAGTATACAGTATTATATAGTAGGCCTAATAGGCTTAATTAATTTATTTAAGAAATTCACTACTACAGAGCATGTGTTCCAATTAATATGGTATCTGATTATAACTATAACTAACATGCAACTAGAATTTAACATATTGTGAATTTTATTAGTAACAACAATGTAATTTATTCGTCACAACAATAATTCCTTTCTACAATCCACCTTAAACGCTCTCGTCAACAATTGGATCTTCACTCAACACAGTATTCGTTATAGCACTCCACCGACGACAATGACAATTGACTTGGACTATTACGCACAACAATGAACTGTTAATCTTAACTAATATTTACAAAGCACTATTTACAAATCAGAACTACCAGTTCTCAGTTCACAGTTCTTCTATCTCAGTCACTCGAGTTCACAGTATCTCGAACCACAGACTTTCAGAGACAGTTCACTGTACTCGAACTCGGGTCCCTCCAACTGCGGTCCACTGCACTCGAACTCAGGCCTTCGGATGCTGACGCACACTCGAGTCGAACTCCGGCACACAAGTCTGGCTTGCTTGCTCTGGCTTACTCACTGACTGAATAACTGAAAACTCGGAAACTTCTGTCGTTCCTTCGCGTCCGTAATTTATAACCACAGCGACATAGCCTCGAAGGTTCCACGCGTCTCTAGAGATGGCACTCCAGAAAAATCCCGAGCCCTCTCCTCTCTACCAGCACCAGATGCGCGCGCACTCTCTCTCCACTCTCTTGCCGCGTTGGCCCTTTTCCCCTCTCCGCCGCGCGCCATCCCAAAGTGCTCCGCGTGATCTTCTCTCTTGCGGGACGCTGGTCGTGAGTTCGAATCTCACGTCGCTGTCACAATATCATGAAACTATTGCTGTATATAACTTATTCAGTACAATAATATTGATAACTCGTTGTTATAGCAACTCCACATGCAGAGCTGCTTTCGATTAGTTCAGCTTTTGTTATGACGTCATGTCCGGCAGCTGTAAGTGAGCACTCATTACGTGAAAATAAGTGTTGTCTATGAATTCGGCACTGACTTAAGGGTTCTCTTATTATAAGCAAACACTTATTACTTAAGGGTTCACTCATTTTATAAGTGACGACTATGAATTCCACCCTAAAATCACTAATTGACTTTTCAACTTCTTCACTGTGTTAATATTTAGGAATTTACCTGGCGACTAGTTTCGAAGTGTTGTTCTTCATTATCCATAGACTAGTGGAGATCCCGCGCTATCTTCTGGTTTCCTGTTGTGGAGGAGTGTGTTCATGATTGTGTCGAAAAGGGTGTGTGTTTTGAAATTGAGTTGAGTGTTCAGGATGTGTTGTGGGTGTTTTTGTATGTTTATAAATTTCATATTTTTCTAATGTGGTTCAGGATGTGATGTGGGCGACACATCCTCCTCAAAGGTCTTTTTCCCTCCGGCCTCTCAACTAACACTCTATATGCATTTCTGGATTTGCCCATACGTGCTACATGCCCTAACCATCTCAAACGTCTGGATTTAATGTTCCTAATTATGTCAGGTGAAGAATACAATGCGTGCAGTTCTACATTGTGTAACTTTCTCCATTCTGCTGTAACTTCATCCCTCTTAGTCCCGAATATACTTAGCTTAAAATTTCAAAATGAAAAACTGAGCTATAAAATAAAATTTTGTAAGTACACCACAGGGTACCAATTTTTTCTTTTGTACCACTGAGTCATCAAACCACAACAACCACCAAACACCACTTTTACGTGATGAAATGTTTTGATTGTTGTGTAGTCTAAGTAAGAAATGGTAAATCCAAACTAATCAGTGTTTTAATTATGCTGTCTAAATATTTAGGGAAGCGAAATTCTGATGATGAGGAATCTCCATTTAAAAACAACATTTGCAGAATATGAGCAGTCCCAACCTTTCTGATATTTATGTTACTGCTCAGTTCATGTTTGATTCTTTAAAATGAAGGACACTTGTTTTTAATTGTTAGGGAATCTAGTATGTTTGAATCTCATGGAGTGTTTTACTCATTCATTCATTCATTCATTTATTTTATTCCATAGATCTTACATGAGCAATGAAGCTTTAAGATGTGGAACATGTCAACATTTTACAATATTACAATTACAATTTTTACAAATTTTTATAGTTTTACAATTTAGTAATTTTCTACAATTTTTACAATTTTGTACAATTTTTTTACATTTTTTTTACATTTTGGCGAGATGTAGTGAGATGAGATGAGGTCCGAGGATTCGCCAAAATATTACCCGGCATTTGCCTTTTCGGTGGGGGAAACCTCGGAAAAACCCAACCAGGTAATCAAATCAAAGGGGTTGATGCCATAGACCATTCGGCTTCAGTCCCAGGGCTGGGGAAAACCTCCGAAGAAACCAAAGTCCAAAGGGGGATCCAACCCAAGCCCGAACGCAGCTCCGGATCAGCAGCCCAGCGAGTCTGCCGACTGAGCTACATCGATGGCTCTACTAAAAGTATACAATACATAGCCAATCAGATTATTAAATTTACAAACGCAAACGATCATTCATAAGTTGAGCTATATTATAATACAAAACAATTTAATTAAATTTAAGGCATAAACAATTCAACCAGTTGTGATATACAGAAATTGATAATACATATCATGCAAACTACTTCAAATTACAAACACAAACAATTTATCAGTAGAGCTATATAGATTACTATTCAATTTAAAGCATATACAATTCATCGGCCAAAACTATACAAATATATACAATACAAAGTAGCATACTTTCATTAAGCTATACAAATTTGTGCAATTAATATCAAGTAGATTAATTCAATTTATAATCATAAACAATTCATCAGTTGAGCTATACATATTACCATTCAATTTACAGTAGGTCTATATACAATTCATCAGTAGAGCTACACAGACTAGTAATCATTTTAAGAACATATACAATTCATCAGCCAAACTATACAAACATATACAATCAAATTAGTTCAATTTACAAACTTATTTTCGTTAAGCTATACAATTCATATGAAGTAGATTAATTCAATTTATAAGCTTAAACAATTCGTCAGTTGACCTATACAGTATACTATTCAATTTACAGTACATACAATTCATCAGTTATGCTAAACAAAAAATACAATACATAGTAAACAGATTAAGTCAATATAAAAACATATTTTAGTTGAGCTATATAAAATTGTACATGTCATTTAAGTAGAATAATTCAATTCACTTTGTTCTTACATTACAGCTGCCTCTGGGTGATGAAGATGACCTAGTGTCGACATCTCAATTCAATAAAGACAGTGATAAAGTTTGTCAAGATCTTGCACAAAGCTTTCTTAAGTTAGAACTTGGTAAAGTTAAAATTGAAACCACTCAGCAGGTACGTTTACACATTTTTTTGGTATTTATGAATACATGACTGCAGTGTTATTTATAGTAGTGTAAGAAATTTAAATTATGTTTTATTTAACGATGTTCGCAACTGCCGAAATATCAGCATTGCCAATGTGCCGGAATTTTGTTCCGCATGAGTTCTTCTACATGTCAATAAATCTAGTGACATGAGCCTGTCCCATTTAATCACGCTTAAATGCCATCGATCTGGGCTGGGATCGAACCCGCAACCTCGGGCACAGAAGGCCAGCACTATACCACCTGCGCCACCCAGGGAGTATCGTAAGATTTTAGGATCTTTACTCCATGTTATAGCTGTAGAGGCTTCCAATGTTTCGGAGCAATGTATCAGCTCCATTATCAGAGGAAGAAGGAACCTATCTGTTGTATCCATTACTAAGAGCTACTCTCCAGGACTGGACGTTAAGTGCAGTTAGTTACCCCATCCCTTGCCTATCTGAAATCATACCCATACTTATAACCTGTTGCAGAATTACTGCTGGTGTCTAGTAGGCGAACGAAAGCATGAACATTTCCTCATAAACAGATCTTATTGCATGATACAGTGGAAGTATCATATAACACTGGATCAGTGGCGGCTGCTCCCTACATGCTAACATGCTGTAGCACGCCATAAAATTATCGCCAAAATAATATTGTTAAAAAACCCACATAATAGAAATTCTACTTATAATAGTCCACTATTTTCGATAATTTTGTGCTATAGACTCAATGGAATCCATCCTTACTCTACGTGCTAATTCCCAATTTAGCCCGGCTAGCAGTGTCTGCTCATGCACAGAAGAGCACTTCATCTCGCCCCTCATTGATATTTTGTTCTGCTTTTTCACACAACACCGTGCTCACTATTGTGCAGCCCGGTACGCTCTTCTTCATTTTGTTTTGGTGAAACTTTCTCTCTTCCTTTCTATATTCTTTGGTTCGTAGCAGTCGACAGAACAGTGCTGCCTAGACACCGCTAAAGATATAACTTTGAAATAAAGAAAATACGTTTTATATATGTAGCTTATTTTTGCTTTTTGTGTTTTTCATAAATATAATCATATTGAAATACATTTTTGAACATTTGTGTAAACAGGGTTACTTTTATATAATCTCAGCAGATAGTTTTGACAATTTCATTTTTGTTTTGGTTTTCCGATAAGCTCACTATCATGTAATAAGTTATGTTGCTTATCTTATGTTGCAATTGTGAATTTTACATTTATTGATTTTTCACATTAACGTTTTCAGTACGTTGGTGTACCATCTTCAGATGTGTATACATGATACTGGTTAAGAACCAAGCCAATAGGCATATGTATTGTGGATTTAAGTGATCTGTGTTTGTGTGCTTAATGTACATTATCCATGATGTATTACAGTGATTTACATAATAACCTTACAACACTTAATATGCTATTAGATAGTAACAAACTTTTAAATTTAAAACTAATTTGTTTAAAATCAGTGTTTAAAACAAATATTTAAAACCAATATTTAAAAACACATTGGTCGTTGCTACTGCATCGTGTCCTTGATTACATGATATTGTTGGATGTTATGATGTTTAATACGGCAACGAGTTTTTGAATTTCACTATGTTTGTTTCACTTTTTAGTTTCACTGTATATTGATTTAATCTATAAAACCTTATCTGATACGTCTTGTCACTTCATGTTCGTACTTCATACAACGATCCATCACATGTAGTTCCAATATTAGCGTGTGCAAAATACAAACATGAAGTGACAAGACGTATCAGATAAGGTTTTATAGATTAAATCAATATACAGTGAAACTAAAAAGTGAAACAAACATAGTGAAATTCAAAAACTCGTTGCCCTATTAAACATCATAACATCCAACAATATCATGTAATCAAGGACACGACGCAGTAGCAACGACCAATGTGTTTTTAAATATTGGTTTTAAATATTTGTTTTAAAAACTGATTTTAAACAAATTAGTTTAATGTTTCATGACTTAATTTAATTAACTATTAGTTGAAACTTACTTTTTTTTTTTTTACACGTAAAAATTTTATTTTCTATAACACTGAAACGGAAAGTCATGAAATTTCTAAATAAACACGAATATTAGTGTAATACTCGTATTACAGAAGTTGTTTCTGCCGCTCTGTTATGACTCGTACACCCGCAGAGTTGCTCAGGATGGTTTGACCTTGGCTGGGTCTGCCTTCTTCTTGGAGCTCTTCGCTCTCGTCTTGAAGATCGCAGGGTCGAGGTGGTTATACGGCATGTCACACCAGTCCACGCTCTGTGTGAGTGGGTTATTCACATCAGATTGGAGCAGATGCGGTGCGATCAACACTAACATTTGCTCAGCCCACGGTGTTAGGTCCATGGGCGTGAATTTGAACTGCCACTGGGGCAGACCCTGGTGAACCAGCATCATGCGGAAGTACTGCGTGAAGTCTGCAGCCAGGTAGTGCCACTCGAAACTTCTGTCCAGCAGCCAGATATTGGGGTCCTCTCGTTTTAGATCGGATTCGCACTCGCTCTTGTCCATGTACACCAGACACACCTTTCCGATGCCTTGGCAAGCGTCCAGTTCGAAGATCTTGCACTTGACGCCGAAGTTGGGGCGCTGCCTGGGGTCGTCCTGCTCGCTGCAGATCTCGATGTCCAGCAGCGTGGGGCATTCCGCATCGCCCATGCTCTTGACGCCGGCCAGCCGTCGTAACTCAGACATAGAGTTGATCTGCATGTTGCCGATGGGGAGCACCTCGCCTTGTGGATATTCTCGACCATGGCTTCATTAAAGATCGGACATCCTCTCTATCTATCTAATAGCATATTAAGTGTTGTAAGGTTATTATGTAAATCACTGTAATACATCATGGATAATGTACATCAAGCACACAAACACAGATCACTTAAATCCACAATACATATGCCTATTGGCTTGGTTCTTAACCAGTATCATGTATACACATCTGAAGATGGTACACCAACGTACCGAAAATGTTAATGTGAAAAATCAATAAATGTAAAATTCACAATTGCAACATAAGATAAGCATAGATGGTCAAATCGAAACTTATTACAAGATAATTTTGAGTTTATTATCTACGTGTTACGGGGTCTATGTTGGTATGCCTTTTCGCAGGAGTCTTAAAATAGGGATTATTTTCCACTTTCAAAACAGTGTGTGCAGGTTTATGGCATTCATTATCTTTTATACTGCGGTCATTTTAAATGTATATTCTGCTGTGTGTCGGTCTATATTTTGTGCCTAGTGTAATTCAAATAATGTAACATAAGTTTAATATGTATGTTAATCCAGAGACAGGTTTTAATATTGGGATTATAAATAGTTTCAAAAATATACTGTAGTTATATCATGATGAACTCCATTGATTCATTACTCAATACTGCTTTCTCCGAGCAGCCATAGAAGATTAAATTAGAATTAAAAATCTAGGGCGGGCAACACCAATATTGTGCAGAAAGTTGTTGTTGTTGTTTTCTAATGCCAGGCGTTTGACAATAAAGTCATTTGACCTCTTGCACTCCAATATTTTTCAAAGATATTATCATCATTTTATCTTTGTGTTTAGATATCTCCCTGAGCACGAGTTTTTTTACTCCTTCAGGGAACAACTGAGATTGTATTTCTGTCAATGTTATTTTATTAACAACAATAAACAATAAACAATGACTAGCCACTGAAGCACAGATTTTGAGGTGTTCCGAATCCATTTTTTGGTTTGAGTTGCACAATGGGCAGTTAGGGGACTGATATATTCCAATTCTATGCAGGTGTTTGGCCAAACAATCATGGCCTGTTGCCAATCTGAATGCAGCTACAGACGATTTTCGTGGTAAATCGGGAATTAACTGTGGATTTTGATGCAGAGAGTTCCATTTTTTCCCTTGGGATTGAGTTATCAAATTTTGTTTGTTGAAGTCTAAGTATGTAGATTTAATAAATCTCTTCACAGAGTAATACGTAGATTTAGTAACCGGTCTGTAAGTAGCAGTGCTGCCCTTCTTTGCTAAAGCATCCGCATTCTCGTTTCCCAGGATTCCACAATGGGATGGTATCCATTGGAATACAATTCTTTTATTGAGTGATATTAATTGAGAGAGCATTTTAGTTATTTCTGCTGTTTGAGATGAAGGTGTGTGTTTAGAGACGATTGATAGAATAGCTGCTTTGGAGTCTGACAATATAACTGCATTCCTAAATTTACTGATGTGGCATAGAAGATTCCTGAGACATTCACTTATTGCAATGATTTCACCATCAAAACTTGTTGTTCCATATCCAAGAGATCTATAAAGTGAGAAGAGACAGTACGTAACACCTGCACCGGCACCTTGTTCTCTGGAGATCAAGGATCCGTCGGTGTATAAATGAAGCCAGTTTTGTGGAGGGTACCTAATATTAATTGTCTCTAAAGACAATTGTTTCAGTATTTCAGTGCTTACTTCTGATTTCAGTATTTCTTCTGTTAAATTTAGAAAGTAAAGGATGGTAAAAACTATGTGTACACTAGGAAATGTAACAAGAGTTTATGACAACAGTGACTGGATATGTGGATGCGAAATACGAAATGCTCTGTTCTGCTTCCCTTGTCTTGTATTCAGTAGCGGTGATTCATGTCTACGACAGGTGTCAGAGGTCTTGGTCTCTGAATGAATATATGAAGAAACATTCACACAGCAAGAAACATGAACTCGTTTGATCTTTGTACGCTTGGCACCGCAAATATTGCAGCACAGCTAATAGAGCTTATCAAGAATCAGCTCAGAAACATAATGAGAAAGTCGAAAAAATCGATATATTTTATCAAAAATAATTGATTGTATTAAATTTTGTGGGAAATTTGAACTAGCACTACATGGCCACGATGAGACGGAAACGTCAGATAATCTCGGTGTGTTCGTAGGTCTCACTAATCTGATAAGCAGCGTGGACAGTGTAGTGAGAAAATACATTGAAAATAACAAAGTGTTTAAAGGCAATTCTAAGTCGATTCAAAATGTCGACGGATGGATTTCACCTTAAAAAATTAGGAGAGTCTAGAAATATTTTTAGGACGCTATTATTTTCAGGTACGAGCCGCCACTGCACTGGATGAAAACAATAAATTACTGGCATTCAGTTGTGTTCACCATGTTCTGTAGTGCAGTTGTTGCTTAGTCAACTGTCCGAAGACAGATCTGAATCTCATAAGTGATACCAACAATATGGCACCACCTATGGGGCAACCAGGCGCGATAATGGGGTAGGATGGTTGGTTCTTTTTCTCTTCCATTGCATACATCGCTGACTAGCTACGTATTATATTAATTAGACTTCAGATGTATTATAGAAACAATTGTTCTTCCTCTGATACATATCATCAAGTGAGATGTACTGCCTGATAATACATATCAGCCAGAAACGCAATCAGAGATCTATAGTGCAGTAACGTCATGGAAACTTCGAAGAACAAATTGCTACATAAAGGTATACATTCTGAAGATATGACTGTGATATAGAAGAAAAGAAGAACGGTGTTATTCTTTGGAACAGAGCTGTAGATAGAGCTCCAAAGTGTAAAGAGTGTGGGAGGAAAAAGAGTAAAAATCGTTTGGAATATATTCAGAGAATTTGAAAAGGCAGAAAATAGTGGGGGGAAAAAGGCTGTGGAGGCCAAGAAAATGTTGGCCATGAGAGATTTCAACATAGCTAAAATGTCTTAATGTTATTAAGGAAAGGATAAAGTTTCAAAGGAAGAAACACACTCTATGGCGTTTAACCAAAAGAAAGGCATTTAAATTTTAAAAAATGTGAAAACAGAGGACATATTTTAATGGATCATCCTGATATTGTTCCAAGATGGGCAGCATATGTACCTAAGGTCACGTAGAAAGAACAACAGTCCTAGAAAATCAGTGTACATCAACAAAACATGGGTACACACCCATTATGCCAGTCTTTCTCAAGTGGGAGTAGTGGAAGTGCATGGGTCTGTTATGTGTAGGTGAAATAATACGAGTAATGTTTCTTTTGAGTATATTTTGTGTTTTCTATCCTAAATACGTGAACAGTTTTCTGTTTTAAGTTTAATGTACTATAAACAGCATAAAATATTGTATTCTTACAATAGTTGTTTGTTTTTTCCCCTTTCATAAGCAATTAAGCAATTTGTTTTTTTTTTTCAATATGCCTCTTCAGTCACATTTTTATATGAAAGAGGAAACTTTTGCAGTCATGAAGGTTTCCTGCCATTGTAAAGGAGAATTATTATATAATATTATAATGTTCATAAGAATCAGTAACATTCGTATAACATAGTTCTTTTTATTCCTTTAATTCAGCGTTTCTCAAACTATAGTCTGCGGACCACCTGTGGTCCTCGAGGTCTGCCCTTGTGGTCCTTCAAAAAAGACAGAAGAAGAAATAAAATTCGAACGAATTGCGTATCATACTATAGCTTAAAATCTCAGTTTGGAAATGACACATGGCTATCGCCTTTCACTTTTTCTCCCAGTACTGACATTTTATGAAATTTATTACCCTACTCATCTACTGAATTCCCACTCTACTCTCAGCAACAAAAGAGAAATTTAAAGCACTATGAACGTGGTGTTTCTCGCCATCTTTTCCCTGCACATCCCGCGTCTGTAACCCAGCCAGGGACCACCCAAATTCATAACAGAGGACCAAAGTACGGAATCTTTCCATGTATTTATGACTTTCTTAATAGTTTTGCCGACACACAGTCTGCACACTGAAATGGTCACGTACTGTACGTCGTACACCAATAATAGAACGTGCCAAATTACATATTTACTTGTTGAAAATCGGGTATGTTTCTGCATTAATTCTTTTATTTCTGTTTTTCCAGATGACGATATAAGAAATTTTAGACACCGCCTATTTTAAAATCTGGGTGAATCAGATCCAGAAATTCAAATTGCAATACTTTTCTAATTATATTTTTGTAGTCAATCACAAATAACTTAAAACAAATTCTGTGCATTGTTGATTCATTGCTTGCCTTTTTAGCAGTTATTTGTTTGAAATCCTTCTTATGTGGTGCACGCTAGTAGATGTCTATGTCTCTGTTAAATAGTGTCCATTATACATAATGGAAAACTGGCTTCAATCCGGATCTTTGAAAAGAAAGGAACGTGATTATACGCTTCATTTAAGCAGTGCTAATAGTTCAGAAGCTGTGTGTGAAAATATTAATATCATTGATTCTAGTGCCATTAAAGAAATATGGTATGTAGTCCTGTTCAAAGAAAACATACTTTCGAAAATATTTCAAGAGATGTTTGGAACTTGGATTTTACTTGGTGTGGCAATGAGAGTGAACCAAAACCTCGGTGCGTTGTTTGTTACGAAAGTGCTTTCAAACGAGTGTATGAAACCCGCAAAATTGAAACGGCACTTAGAGACGAAACACGCAAGTGCAAAAAGTAAACCTGTAGAATTATTAATGTGAGTACCA
Source organism: Periplaneta americana (assembly GCF_040183065.1). NCBI lineage: Eukaryota > Metazoa > Arthropoda > Insecta > Blattodea > Blattidae > Periplaneta > Periplaneta americana. The sequence goes on from NC_091131.1 coordinate 164,392,690, forward strand.
ACATTTATTTATTTTGTTAATTAATAAGTTAAAGATTATCCAAACTCTAACAGCCTTGAATTATTAAAAAAATGAAAATAAATTTTCTTCTATTAACATTAACTTAATCAGTTAATACTAATATAAAATTAATTGAAATAAATTAATTTTAATTAATTAATTCCATTTTAAAATGTAGGTATACTGGTATTAAAATATGCTACAAAAATGATCAATTTGCTTTCAAAGGGAACAAAAGTAAGGTGGTCCGCGGGGCTGTTCTGACTTAGAAAAGTGGTCCCCACTTCAGAAAAGTTTGAGAAACGCTGCTTCAATTGATAGGATTCAGTTAATTTATAACAATACTTTTTTTTTCAGGATATTGAATGCCAATGACATTTCTGTTAAGTCCTATATTATGTCAATTTACTCGTGAAGCATTGGGAAAAAATGCAGTATTGTTATCAATACAGTAAACACATGAAGTACTACAGTCAAGTTTTTTATTTTCCAATATTAAGAAGTACTCAGATGCAATTAGAATTATTAACATACTAACTTAAAGAAATAAGTAATAATTTTTTAATGTCATGAATTAATTCATTTTATTGCGAAATTTGTTTTTAATTAGAAATAAGTAATAATTTTTAAATGTAATGAATTCATTTTTTTGCGAAATTTGTTTTTAATTGGTCAGTTCAGTGATGACGTTTTCGTGCCATTGGAAAGTAGAATTATAATTATGATGTTCATAACATAACATTTATTGATTTCCAAAAAGCATTTGATACTGTAAATAGATCAACACTTTGGAACATTTTAAAGAAAGAAGGGATACCTTAAAATTTAATTTATGCCATTCAAAGCATGTACAGAAACACAAAGATTAAAATTAAAATTAATAACAAGATTAGTTTAACGACTAGGATAACAAATCAAGGCTTAAAACAAGGTTGTCCGCTGTCTCCTTGTTTATTTAATATATATATATTAATGCACTTATTAAGGACTGGGAAATTGATTTGGCCACACATTTTATGATCGATAATAAACCCCTTAACACTCTGCTCTACGCAGATGATGTAATTATATTAGCTAACACCGAAGACAACTTACAAATGGCAATTCATAGGTTATATCAAAAAGCAAAAGAGTACAATTTAGAAATTTCTATACACAAAACAAAAACCATGGCCTTTATTGGTAAAAATTCTATAAGAACTAAAATAGTTATCAATAACTCTGGAGTAGAGCAAGTAAATGCTTTTACTTACCTTGGCTGTAATCTCTCCTATATTCATTCTCGAGATATAGATAATAAATTAGCCAAATTTCAACAGCTGCTAAGAACAATTAGAAATACACTGTTTAAGAAGGTCTGGCAAGACACAATTTTGAAATTCTACAAAACAATGGCCATTCCAACTTTGCTATATGGATCAGAAACTTGGACTCTAACAACTAGTCAACTGAAAAGAATAGAAGCAGCTGAGATGAGATTACTAAGACCGCTAGCAGGCTACACTCTCTATGACCATAAATATAATGAAGACATCCGACAAGAACTAAATATCGCAGCCATTACAGAGACAATCCACAAGTATCGGAGCAACTGGCATGAGCATGTTCTACGGATGCCAAATGATAGACTACCCAGGAGATTATTAAATTACAGACCCCTTGGATACCGAGATCGTGGATGCCCAAAGAAGCGATGGAGAGACCAGCTTTTCACCTGAGACGGAACAGGCCAAATGGCCTAAACCCTGATAGCTATTGATGATGATGATGATGATGTTCATAAGAATATTTAATTTTGTGTTTTTGGTACTAATTAAACTTATTCTAATTCAAAGAAAATTAGTTCTTAAAACTATTATTGAATTTATTTTAAACGAATACAGCTATGGATGTGCCACGATTTATTAATTGTCGAAAGAAACTGTTTGCAATATTGTATGTATGTATTTATTCACACTGCAATGGGTATATACCCGGTGGCAGTGGTAACTAATTACACTCAGTACTAATAATTAATACTAATACTAATAATTAATACTAATACTAATAATTATAATAATAATAATAATAATAATAATAATAATAATATAATAACAACAACAACAGGGCATATACTAAATTAAATGAAACGATCACTTAAAATAACATTTGAAATATTGTAATTTGTATCTTAAAACTGAGGTCGAACTAAAACCCACGAGTATATGTTCATATCTGCACAAGTACCTTTCAACATTACACTCATTTCACTGTCAACTCACTCACTGCACTGGAACTACGACACATTTCACTGATTCTATCCTGATTTCACTAACACTTCAAAAACATTTCACTGTTCAAATTCTTTGGACTGCCACTATAAACTATAAAGCTTCACTGACAGGAACACATTTCACTTACACAGCACACTTCACTGACACGACATACTTCTTCACTGATACAACACACTTCACTGACACAACATAATTCTTCACTGATACAACACTTCAATAACAACATATCATTTACACCCTTTAAATACTGTGTATAATTATCGTCTATTAGTAAGGTCCTTAAGCCTATTTTTAAATGCATTTTTGGTTGTTGGTAAAGCCTTTAGTAAGTCTGCAGGTAAAGCATTCCAGTCCCTGATAGTACGATTGAGAAAAGAAAACTTTCCAGTGTCCGTCCTCTGCCTTCTTTCCCTCAATTTATATGAGTGTAACAATCACAAAATTATTTTGAAATCATAGGTTTCACTTGAATTTGAAATTAGCAGCATAGGCTATTGTCCGTCATAGTAAACATGACTGTGGTTTCTCGAGAGATATTTTGGTAAATATAACCAATTAAACATTTTTTGGCAGTTTTTGTCATGGTATTCGAAAGTAGAAGATGAACTACTTCAAGCAGATGATGTTCGGTTCACTGATTACTGGCGTCAGTTGGCTGACAGAAGAGACGAATGTGCAGATCTCCTCTCACAAGTAAGTTACAAGAGTTTTCATTGTTTTCAATGATTCACTTAATCTTTATGTTATGATATTAGTATCTGAAAAATGTACAAGTTTAAGAAGAAGTCATTATGTTGTCAGAAGCCTGATTTTTTTTATGAAGTTCATGGTATTTTTATTCACATTTATATTCAATTATAGGCATTTGTTTAACTCCATATGTAGATGAAATTATTGGGGATCATCAGTGTGGTTTCAGGTGTAATAGATCAACTATTGACCAGATATTTTGTATTCGACAAATAATGGAGAAAAAATGGGAGTATAAGGGTACAGTACATCAGTTATTCATAGATTTCAAAAATGCATATGACTCGGTTAAGAGAGAAGTTTTATATGATATTCTTATGGAATTTGGTATTCCCAAGAAACTAGTTCGATTAATTAAAATGTGTCTCAGTGAAACGTACAGAAGAGTTCGTATAGGTCAGTTTCTATCTGATGCTTTTCCAATTCACTGTGGGCTAAAGCAAGGAGATGCACTACCACCTGTACTTTTTAACTTTGCTCTAGAATATGCCATTAGGAAAGTCCAGGATAACAGAGAGGGTTTGGAACTGAACGGGTTACATCAGCTGCTTGTCTATGCGGATGACGTGAATATGTTAGGAGAAAATCCACAAACGATTAGGTAAAACATGGGAATTTTACTTGAAGCAAGTAAATGCCGAAAAGACAAAGTATATGATTATGTCTCGTGACGAGAATATTGTACGAAATGGAAATATAAAAATTGGAAATTTATCTTTTGAAGAGGTGGAGAAGTTCAAATATCTTGGAGCAACAGTAACAAATATAAATGATACTCGGGAGGAAATTAAACACAGAATAAATATGGGAAATGCCTGTTATTATTCGGTTGAGAAGCTTCTATCATCCAGTCTGCTGTCAAAAAATCTGAAAGTTAGAATTTATAAAACAGTTATATTACCGGTTGTTCTGTATGGTTGTTAAACTTGGACTCTCACTTTGAGAAAGGAACATAAGTTAAGGGTGTTTGAGAATAAGGTACTTAGGAAAATATTTGAGGCTAAGAGGGATGAAGTTACAGGAGAATGGAGGAAGTTACAAACGCAGAACTACATACATTGTATTCTTCACCTGACATAATTAGGAACATTAAATCCAGACGTTTGAGATGGGCAGGGCATGTAGCATGTATGGGCGAATCCAGAAATGCATATAGAGTGTTAGTTGGGAGGCCGGAGGGAAAAAGACCTTTAGGGAGGTGGAGACGTAGATGGGAAGATAATATTAAAATGGATTTGAGGGAGGTGGGATATGATGATAGAGAATGGATTAATCTTGCTCAGGATAGGGACCTATTGCGGACTTACATGAGGGCGGCAATGAACCTCTGGGTTCCTTAAACGCCAGTAAGTAAGTAAGTATAGGCATTTGTGTTATATTTAGTATGGAAGCTGGAAAACAGAACTGGTGCTGGAAAAGGAATGTTTGCATGTATTAATGACGTGAGTTTGTCGATTCATAATAAATTTCTCCTGCACCTACACTACACACAGTGTTCATGAAGCAACTGGAAGGAATGGCAGAAGGCTGTCTCTCAAAATCTGTCTTGTTCTCGATTATGCTCTTTACATGTCATCCAAACAACAGGCTTTCAGTTGTGTTTTGTGTTTCGGGAACAAAAAGAAGTCGCACAATGTAAGTCTGGTGAGTATAATGAAAGCTACAGCACAGAGACTTTTGTGCTGGCCAGGAACTTCCTAACACGGAGAACTTTATGATTTGGTGCATTGACATGTAACAGAGACCTGGACACGAACTCTTTGTGCACAGTTTTCTTCTTAGTGAGCATTCTTGGCGTGGTGAGAGTTTGCAGACTTCCAAACAACACTTTGTTTTAGGCCATAGTGGAAATATCATGTCTCACCACTGTATCAGTCCAATTCAGGAAGTTTGGTTATTTTCATTGTCATCTGTGAGTTAACTGCAATGTTCAACTTAGAGCTGCTGTCAATTGTCTGTTAAAGGATGTGGAACAAACTGCTCATGGATCTTAAACTTCAAATCTTGAGTTATTATTTCTCGAATGAGTTCCCTATTAACACGCAGATCTTCTGAAAGCATCCGAAGCAATGCATTTTGGTCATTATTGATTACACCGTTCTGCATTTCAGAACTTATTTTCTGTTGTTTTCAATCTGATCGATGATTCTAAACGGATTTTTTGTGCTGAATTTGAAAATAATCTCCATTTTTCCCCATCACATCAGGTTTTCAGACAATTCATGAATAACTAGAAATGAAATTATTGCTTTATGAAATGTCATAAAAATTATTTTTAACAAGATTTTTGTGAGAAAAACTAGGCCACAATTTGCTATTTGCCACTAATTTATCATTAATTAATATTAATTAATAATTATAAACACTTTCATAACCTTACCTCAATATTGCACTTCAAATTTTCTCCTCTTTGACCTCATCGCATGTTGTTCAGAGCAGTCCCTTTTTAACATCCAACAATAGTCCGCAATGTTTCCATTATGAAGCAAAACACCTTTAAGAATTTTCTGAAAAGAATCTATGAAGAACCTCCACTCTTTGGAATTATAGTTTATGTTATAGAATTTTAAGATGGCACTGATGTCTTGGCAATACACTAAATTTTCTTCTTCAGCAAAAAAGGGACAAGTTCCTTCTCACGAAGCCTGTACCATGAAAAATATGTACCTTCAGCCAATACTTTCTTTTCTTTTAACCTAGAACCTAATAGTTCTGCTGATTCTTTAGGCAAATTTAAATCCCTTGCTAAATCATTAAGCTCACTTTGATTAAAACATCTATCATCACCAGTATTGCCTGGTTCATAAGTATGATCCACTGGAGATTCAGTTTCAGTGCTGCTGGATGCAGATGACAGTGTATCTGATTCAGGGTGTACCGGAACGGGAATATCAGGACCATGAGGTATGGCCCAAATGGCAGAGGGAATGTTAGGATATAGAATCTCTTTCTTGTTTTTAGCAGTATATCCAGCTACCTTAACTGTACAAAAATAATAATCGTATCCATGATTTGTAGATTCCCTCCAAATCATAGGGATACCAAAGGACAATGACTTCCTTTTTCCATTTTTCCAACTCCTCCTCTCTTCAACACAACTACGACATATTTTGTGGGGCACTAGGATTTGTCCTGGTCTCCTAACTTAATGCCAAAATATTGAAAGTAAGTATTCTTTACAAAAACTGTTATATTCTGTCTCTGTTTTACTAACTTATATGACCCACATATATAGCAAAACAAATTTGGATCATTTACACAACCACGTTTCGACATTTCTATGAAACAACAGAGACCAAGGAAAACAGCAGTTGCAGCCTTCAGACTGTTGACAAATCATGACTGTCTAGCAAGTCATCTCTACAGAATAGGTATCTCAGATTCACCCATATGTGTCCTGTGTAACGATCCAGCAGAAATGAATGAAGACCACTTGAAGACCTGTGAAGCATTAAGATCAGAAGAAACTACAGTTCAAAAGTATTAGAAAGCACGACTGCTAATGGCTTCATTGCCAAATGCAAGGCACTAGACAACAACAACAACATTATCATGTTATACTCTCGAGAAAAATGAGAACTTACACACTTCACTTTTACACGACAACCAACAACACAAAACTGAACCTCTAATTTTAAAACAACTTTTAAAAGGGGATAGGTTTATTATTTCAGTAAGGAAATCTGTAGCCTCATAAGCTGGATTGCACTTCCATAAATAAATATATATACAGGGACCCTATGTCATTTCTCTAAGTCATTGTTAGTTTTAATAGCAATCTCTAAGAGTAAATATTTTCTTCATAATTTTTTATGATCTGAGACACTAAACATTTCAACTTCCTGTTTATAGATAACATTGTGTGCAGACAGATAAAAATCGCCAAGAATATACAATGGATGTCTTAACCTTGGTTCATTTTAAGGGGGAGGACACAATTTTGTACATCCCCCAAGGGCAGATGTCAGTAGATTTCAATAAATATCAAATACAAACATAATAAAATATATTATGTCACATTTTAAGTAATACATTTTAAATTATAACCTGTCGTGCCTTTTTAACAAAGGACAAGCACACTGTAATATTACTATATTACGAAAAATATTGAAAACATAAAATTTTGAATTGTAAAAAATTCTGACATGGTACGCGAAAACGGATTCATTTTTGCAATCAGTTTGAAATTGTGATTCAGAAACGCTCATTTATTTCAAAACAACAAAATCCATGCAGAATGGTGTTATTTTCGCAGCTTTTAATCAACTCTGTGTTCGAATAATTTTTAATGGGCCATTGATTCTCTTCTATGATGAAAATGGTTTTGTCACTTAAAGATAGGTCCTTGTAAGAGAAATACAGTTACCTCCAACTAGTTGTTCCATCATTCGAAAATTTTCATTGCACATTGTCCAGCTGAACACGAAGTGTGATATGTGCTCCTTGTTCCATCCATGCTTTGTGACACAAAAGAAATGTGTGATTCAGCTCTCACTACGTTTACAAATGACGGTAATGTATAATGACTTTCAATGTAGTACTTTACATTCATATTCACTTCATACCTTGTAGAATCAGTATTATTTTTCCACTTATTGCAATGTGAAGAATAGAATACAGATGTCTATGCTTATTTATATATACAGAGACAAAGACCCAAAAGTAGCAAATATAAAATTGATGCATTACATTTTTTAATTTCAGTTTTTGTAGTTAATGTCTATGACGTCATTATACTATTCTAGCATGATTAGGACAATTTATTCATGCAAGCTCAATTAAATATAACTGTACTGAGACTCTGCATGTGTTAGAATAGCAAAAGTATCTTACAGTCAGAGTAGATAGCAATATTGAGAGTGGATGCAATAAAGAAATATGTTGCAATGTATTGAGATTGAATAGTGTTTGCACTTTAGTCAGTGGATCGGTAAGTGAGTGAGTCAGTTAGTTGTTAATTCTTGCGCAATTGGAGTTCATCCATTTTCCTTTAGGCATCCCAGTAGTAAGTCCCACTCAGTAGCTTCTTGATCTAAGACATCATGCCAGGACTCACATTATGGAATTCACACTACAGTAAAACCTCGATAAGACACGCCCGCTTATTACGCTATCCCGTGTAATATGCTTTTTTTGTCCGGTCCCTGCACATTTCATATATAACGCCTTTATAAAATACCCCGTTTGTTGTGCTCAAGTCCTGCATAATACGCTGTTTTTGTGAAAAATTTTCGATGTAATTTTCAGCAATGTACTGTAACAGCAATGAAACATCTTGGTCACTGAACTCGCCAGTGCCATTAACCTGAAAAGTATTGGTATTCGACCCTTTACCTGCGCATTTAAACCTTCATACTTCATACCTCAGTATACCCCACCCTCTTGTTACGCTCTCTTATTCAACTCATCTGCGTGGTTAAAGCCTACATACAGTTACAATACCTCACCCTCTTGCTAACCCTCTCTCAGGCAACATTCCTCACTCGGCCGTAATAAAATTCTGGAAATTTTTGCTGGGCAGTTTGTTGTCCTTTAGTGTATTGAAGTGTCTGTGAATGTGATGACAATGAGTGTTAAACGAAAAGCCCTTTCTGTGTCGGAAAAACTGGAAATCTTACGAAAGTACGATGAGAACAGTACTCTTACTCAGAAACAACTCTCTGATTCATTAGGAATCCCATCATCGATATTAAGAACGATAATAAAAAAATCGCGACTCAATCACTACAGTTGCGACGTTGGGAGGATGTAATAGCAGGAAACTGAAGTGTGGTAAACACGAGGACTTGGAGAACACGCACACGGCAAACAACTAAAATGACTTTTTTTTTTCGAAAGAATTAAGTACAGTACATATTGTAAATGTCTTTGACGTACAGTACAGTAATTACATAATGGAGTAATACTGTATTACCTTTCATGAATCATGTATTTCAATAAAGAAAAATGCTAATAGATACTGTATATAAGTCAAAATTAGTATACCCGCCTAATACACGGTTAATATGCATTTTACACCCGGTCCCTTGAACAGCATCTTATCGGTGTTTTACTGTAGTTCGAATCCTGATGGGGAAGGAATTTCCTCATGAAATTTCGGCGAGTGTTAGGGACCAGTGCCCATCCAGCATCATGATGAATTTGGAGAACTTGATAGTAGCAAAATCCGGTTTCAGAGCAAGCTATAACAGCTGGGGGGATCATTGTGCTGACTATAGGATACCTCCATTCTGGTTGGATAATTGTTCACCTCTGCTGAGGCATGCGGACGTGAGACCAGCAGCAGGTGGTCAGCCTTGGCCCTTCGTGGGCTGTTATACCACGGGCTGTTATACCACTGTTTTTTATTATTATTATTATTATTATTATTATTATTATTATTATTTTAATTTTATTTATTTATTTATTTACTAATATGTTGTTGTTGTTTGTTGTTTTCTAATGCCAGGCGTTTGACAATAAAGTCATTTGACCTCTTGCACTCCAATATTTTTCAAAGATATTATCATGACCAGCCACTGAAGCACAGATTTTGAGGTGTTCCGAATCCATTTCTTGGTTTGAGTTGCACAATGGGCAGTTAGGGGACTGATATATTCCAATTCTATGCAGGTGTTTGGCCAAACAATCATGGCCTGTTGCCAATCTAAATGCAGCTACAGACGATTTTCGTGGTAAATCGGGAATTAACTGTGGATTTTGATGCAGAGAGTTCCATTTTTTCCCATGGGATTGTGTTATCAAATTTTGTTTGTTGAAGTCTAAGTATGTAGATTTAATAAATCTTTTCACAGAGTAATACGTAGATTTAGTAACAGGTCTGTAAGTAGCAGTGCTGCCCTTCTTTGCTAAAGCATCTGCATTCTCGTTTCCCAGGATTCCACAATGGGATGGTATCCATTGGAATACAATTCTTTTATTGAGTGATATTAATTGAGAGAGCATTTTAGTTATTTCTGCTGTTTGAGATGAAAGTATGTATTTAGAGACTATTGATAGATTAGCTGCTTTGGAGTCTGACAATATAACTGCATTCTTAAATTTATTGATGTGGCATAGAAGATTCCTGAGACTTTCACTAATATTTACTAATATTTAATGTGCTGTACAACAGCTAGGGGCCAATAACAGTTCAGCACAGACAATATCATTACAAGAACATTAACAATGATAGAAATTATAATAAAAGTACATAGGAATAATTATTAAAATAATGACAATTTGAAATATGAATTGTTTTTCATATAATAGTATAGTCTGCGAATAATAGTTTCAAATATTTTTTAAAAGTTATTTAGGATCGAGATAAGTCTGTAGTTTTTGACATCGTTTCTCTTTTCATTTTTAAATATAGGAATAATTGCACCTTGTTTTCATAGTGAGGGAAATTCACCATTTTTCAAACTAGAATTAAATATGTGGGCTAACAGAGGAATAAATATATCAGAGCATCCTTTAATTATAAAATATGGAATACCGTCAGTGCTAATTGTTTTAGTTGGTTTCAGTTTTTTTAATTGTTTTACGAATGTCATCATATGTTACTTTAGGTATAGGTATTGAGTCTGTTATATTCGTAATAATGTTTTCAAATGTTTAGTCTGAACAGCTTTGAAGTGGATAATAATAATAATAATAATAATAATAATACTCAGTTATGGCTTTTAAGGAACCCGGAGGTTCATTGCCGCCCTCACATAAGCCCGCCATTGGTCCCTATCCTGAGCAAGATTAATCCAGTCTCTACCATCATATCCCACCTCCCTCAAATCCATTTTAATATATTCCCATCTACGTCTCGGCCTCCCCAAAGGTCTTTTTCCCTCCAGTCTCCCAACTAACACTCTATATGCATTTCTTGATTCGCCCATACGTGCTACATGCCCTGGACATCTCAAAATGTCTGGATTTAATGTTCCTAATTACGTCAGGTGAAGAATACAATGCATGCAGTTCTGCGTTGTGTAACTTTCTCCATTCTCCTGTAACTTCATCCCTCTGCGGTTCATTTCCTCCCGAGTATCATTTATATTTGTTACTGTTGCTCCAAGGTAGTTGAATTTTTACATTTCTTCAAAGGATAAATTTTCAATTTGTATATTTCCATTTCGTACAATATTCTCGTCACGAGACATGATCATCTACTTTCTCTTTTTGGGATTTATTTTCAAACCTGCCTCTTTACTTAATAATAATCCGTGGGGCTACAGCCCACGAAGGGCCAAGACCGACCAGCCGACTGCTGGCCTCACGGCCACATGCCGAAGCAGAGGTGGACGATCATCCAACCAGAATGGAGGATCGTGTGGTTAGCATGATGAGCCCCAAGCCATTATAGCTGGTTTATGTAACCGGATTTCGCTACCTATCATAGTTCCCCAAGTGCATCACGATGCTGGGTGGGCACCGGTCCCATACACTGGCCGAAATTTCATGAGAAAATTTCTTCTCCCATGAGGACTCGAACCAGTGTGCATTCTGTAACACGAGTCCTGGCAGGATGTCTTACACCACGACGCTACAGCGCAGGACACATGTTAAATACTTACAGAATATAAATATGAAGGCATATTAAATTTATCTCTATTTTAATCTAACTATTAATTTAATTTAGTTTAATTTGAGAATCCATGAATCTTTTTTCCAGTCGAAAAGGATCCGCGATCAAAAAAGTTTGGGAACCACTACTCTAGAGCAAAGTTAAAAAGTAAAGGTGATAGTGCATCTCCTTGCTTTAGAATAATAATAATAATAATAATAATAATAATAATAATAATAATAATAATAATGATAATAAATATTTATAACGCCAAAGAAGAAAAGATATACGATTTTACATTTCTTAAAAAATAAACTTTGGCTAATTTGTGGCCGGGTGTTAGCCTTAAATAATCTGAGAACATCACTGAAAACAAATAAATTAGTTACCGGCTTGCCTACCATAACAAAAAAAAATGTCTAATTCTTATCTGTTGTTTACACAAATGACAAAAAATTATTTTCCCGTCATAAATAAGATGATTATAATCCACTAGCCAGGAACGAATTAAAGAAGCTTTCAAACACTTGTCTTTCGGCATTGTTTCTCTTCACACTGCTATGCAATGCAACTAATACAACTCAGAATATGAGCGCTAAACCATACACACAGAGAAGAAAACTAGAAATTAAATTTAAGGTATGTGTTGCACATTGTCGTTGGAAGCATCCAAAACAGTTGGTAGTTAAAACTTTAATGAGAAACATATCAATTGTTGGTGGCCAGCCGTAAATAGTTAGCTTTTCACTGTTGACACGAATTCGCCTGTAGTCTTTGCACGACAATGCGGTGTCATTCTGTGCTTGAGACAAATTTTAAAATAAATAATTTTTAAGTGAACTATAATATTGATTGTTAAAAGTTCTTGAAATTCTTAAAAAAACCCTTAAAAATTAACTTGTTTAGGCAGAAAAAGTAAGAAATAGGCACAGACCCCCATTTTAGGTAATTTTAGGCACTATAAAACTGCTTCTAATGTGTATAATTTTCCATAAATTGCAAAATCTGCAGTTATTTTGCACATTTTCCTAAAGGAACTAAATAGGAATTTGCCTAAAACCCGAGGTCTAATTATCAGGCAGTACATCTCACTTGACGATATGAGTCAAAGGAAGAACAATTGCTTGTATACATCTGAAGTTTGATTAGTGTAATACTGTATGTAGTCAGCAACGTATGCAATGGAGGGGGGAAAGAAACTGGCTGCCCTACCCTATTATCTTCTGGCTTACTTGCCTTATTGGTGTCACCTCAATCATCTACTTTGAAACTTGTGGCATATATGCCATCCTTGGCAACTGTTGTTCCAACTCAGCATGTTGAGGCTATGTTTTAAAAATACAGTATACGTGGCATAATGCTTTGGTGTTCTTAATTGTTTCAGTGTTTTCTCATTATTTCTGCTCTGTTTTCTTCATTTCAGATCGAAGCCTCCCTGAAGGACTTGACTTGCCTCACAGAGCAATACCAGATTGTGTCTAACAGGACCAATTCATTGCATCAAGTCAGTGAGCAGCTGTTGGCCGACCAGGTACTTAACACAGTTTGTAGCCATTCAGTGGAACCTAAATTAAACTTCCATCATGTAGTGCAGGGGTGTTCAAGGAATGAGATCACGTTAATGAAATGTAACTCAACTGAAGATCGATTATAACTTCGATTGAAATATATCCTAACATAATACAACAGGAAGAATAACAGCTCTGATATAAGTAGAAGTTGGTATTAAATCGTATTGTTTATTTAGCTAGTAGGCAGAGTGGGTATAAATTCAAAATTATACAACAAAAATGTTTCTAGCCACTACCGTAAGAGCCAGGCTCGTGTACAGTGTGGTCTTAGCCAATAATACAAAATAAAATTTACAAAGACAGTTTATTAAATACACTAATTAACTTAATTCAACTAATACACAAGAGCAGAAAAAAAAAAGGACAATCAGACAGAAGCCAATGACATTCAATAAAAACATGAATATAGTCGACAGAAATAAAAGGTAAAAAATACACACATTTGTTAATATTATATATCATGAATAATTTTACAAATGTATTTTTTAAAGGGTTTAATTTTAAAATATTTCAAATTTGAAAAATGATGTTTAACTTTATTATAAAGTCTTGGGGCGAAACTAGCACCATGTTTAAGTGCTGCTTTTAATCTATTAATTATAAATATGGGAAATGCCTGTTATTATTCGGTTGAGAAGCTTTTATCATCCAGTCTGTTGACAAAAAATCTGAAAGTTAGAATTTATAAAAGAGTTATATTACCGGTTGTTCTATATGGTTATGAAACTTGGACTCTTACTTTGAGAGAGGAACATAGGTTAAGGGTGTTTGAGAATAAGGTGCTTAGGAAAATATTTGGGACTAAGAGGGATGAAATGACAGGAGAATGGAGAAAGTTACACAACACACAACTGCACGCATTGTATTCTTCATATAACATAATTAGGAACATTAAATCCAGACGTTTGAGATGGGCAGGGCATGTAGCACGTATGGGTGAATCCAGAAATGCATATATAGTGTTAGTTGGGAGGCCGGAGGGAAAAAGACCTTTGGGAAGCCGAGACGTAGATGGGAAGATAATATTAAAATGTATTTGAGGGAGGTGGGATATGATATAGAGACTGGATTAATCTTGCTCAGGATAGGGACCAATGGCGGGCTTATGTGAGGGCGGCAATGACCCCCCGGGTTCCTTAAAAGCCAGTAAGTAAGTAAGTATATTTCTTACCAAAGGACATCTGAAGTCTGATTAGTGTAATATGTTATCAGTCAGCGATGTGTGCAATGGAGGGGGAAAGGAATTGAATTTAATAGAGGGAGGCACTATGGCCCAGCACTGCGACCTTGTTCAGATCTATTGCGCTAGCCCTCTGGTGACGCATTCCCAAACCCACACCGGCTGACCACACCAAGGTTCTCTGGTTCAGGTTTCGAGCAGGCAACCCCACTCGTCCCTAGGCCAGTCCCCTCCATGTGTCGCCGGTCGGCATTCGGGGAACACTACTGAATGATAATGAAATGGAGAAATGGTGATGGAATGATCTAAATGCCTAATTTGGGGAAAAATGGGAGAACCCGGGAAAAACCCCAACTGCGACCTTGTCCGCCACAAGTGTCACTATGGATTTTTTTCAGTGAAAAAATCCCAGACCTGACCGAGAATCAAACCCGGGCTTCCTGCGTGACAGTCTGAAGGTCTGACCATTCAGCCACCACAGAGGTAGGGGGAAAGGAACTGGCTGTTCTACCCCATTATCTCCTGGCTTAGTTGCCTCACGAGTGATGCCTTATTAGTGTCACTTATGAGGTTCAAGCAAACCTGTCTTCGGAGTTGACTAAACAACAACCACCAAAAGGACTGCTTTCTTAGGTTAAATGTTAACTTCTTTCCATAAAGCCAGAAATAATTTTTTAATTTTGTTGTCCATTGTTTTATCGGGAAGTTTTAGCTTCTTCCCAGAGGCTAGGAGCATTTCTTGAATTTCTTCATATAAAGACTGCTCACTCAGTATATTCGTTTCCATTGTTTTCTCAGAAGCTTTATCTTTTTTTACACAAACTAGCAACATTTTTGAATGTCATTGTCCTGTGTTTACCTTCTTTTTGCAGATGTCGGGAATGTTTCTCGAATGCAAGTGAAGGTTAAAATATAAAAACGAACATGAGACAGGAAATATAATTAAAACAGACTTCGATGTACTGCTTGCTCTGAAAAGAACTCTGCATTGTTATAATTTCCACTTCATATTACATTGTTGCAGACCAAGTTACATGATGTTTGTGAGGAAGTGGGACGAAGACTTCAGCACTTCACAGCACTGGATTCCCTCAGCAATCGCTTAGCTTCACCCACATTATCTGTGTCAAGTGAGACCTTCATTGACATTCTGGACTGCCTGGACCAGTGTATGGAATACATAGGTGCCCATGTGAGTACAGTGCTTGATGTATTTTGTGTGACAAGAAAATGGTTACAAACTCAACAAACACAAACACACAAAACACAACACAAACACGGTACATCACACTAACATACGAAAACAAAAACACACACAAGATCGCATCCTCATTCAGAAAACAGAAATACAACATAGCATACAGAACAGAAAGCACACTACAAAGACATCTCAACACACAAACAACACAAACAAATAAATACAACCACACAGGTGTATACAAACTCACATGCAATAGTTACGACCGTTTCTACATTGGACAGACAGGCAGATCATTCCAAACTCGATACAAAGAACACATTAAAGTAATAATTAGAGGACACAATACATCTACATATGCCGAACACATAACTAATGCTAACCACACATACAATAACATAAATACAGACATGGAAATCCTACACATACAACCCAAAAACCAAAAACTCAACACCTGCAACAATATGAAATATACAGACACACTAGGGGTGTGTAACTAATCAAATTCTCAACACACAGATCAATTTCAGAAAACACACACTATTTGACACAACTCTTCATCACACGAACGCACCGACACAACAGGCAGCGAAGTTGAGATAGTGCCGAGATCTAGTAGGCTCTGAGGATGGTGTCAAGCAACACCGAAACAGCTGTAAGCCACACATGCTTACATAACTAACACGAGTAAGATCGCCATTTAATCAATTATTTATATTCAAGTGTTAAAAGTAGTGTACGAAAGATTCAACCAGTGGCAGCTCGCAACCTGAAAAGTTGGTGAAGCTCTTTTATTGAGGGACATGATGTACGACTTACCTATTTTTTGTAGATTAAGTTGATTCGTCTGTCTCTACGGATGGAGAATTTGTCAATGATGTCGTCATGAAATGGCTGCTTCTCAATTATATCATGTAGCAAGTCCTTGTGAATGGAGATGCACGCCAATGATGTTAATCTCCCTTGTGCCATTGAATTGCGAAGATTTGTCTTTATGCAGTTGAGTGCAGAAAAACTTCGCTCCACTGAAACGCTTGTTGATGGTAATGTCACAATAAGGGAAAAGAGCCTATAGGTATCTTCAATACGCCTTTGTTTTCTCTTACACGTTTCAGTGCTTGTATCAGGGAAATGTTCTGGTACTCATGATCTGCATAGAGAAGCTCTAGTTCTGTTTTCAAACGACTTACTTTGAACAAATTTGGGAGAGTCTTTTGTAGAGTGGCAAGAGCATTAGAAGGAAGACATTTTGAAGTATTGGCAAAAGAGCAAAACTGAAGCTGTTCATTGTTTTCATATCTAGTGTTAACTTGCATAAAAATGACGTCAAGTATTTAAAAAATAATTGTTTGTACTTCTGAAAAAGTTCACCTTCTGACACCTTTCCGCCCTGAAAATTCACCCCTTTCTTTAGCCTTAAAAAAAACTGACAAAAACTTCATCTGTTTTCACAAAATCCATCCGAGTTCCATGCCGATTTTTTAATTCCAACTAACAAACAGGGCCAACAAAACAATTTTTCCAAATAAGAACTACCGCACAGCCACTGATATTCACTGTACTACCCACTTATAAAAATGTTTGGTGTAAGATCTTGCACCTTTCCTTTCCAACTTTTTTGCTGATATATTAATAACAAGTGCTGGTTTTCCTGCTAACAATTTTTTTTTTATTTTAGCCGGTTATTTAACGACGTTGTATCAACTACGAGGTTATTTAGCGTCGATGAGATTGGTGATAGCGAGATGATATTTGGCGAGATGAGGCCGAGGATTCGCGACAGATTACCTGACATTCACCTTACAGTTGGCAAAAACCTCGAAAAAACCCAACCGGGGATAGAACCCGCACCCGAGCGCAACTTCAGACCGGCAGGCAAGCACCTTAACCGACTGAGCCACGCTGGTGGTTTCCCGGTAACCTTCAGTCCATCGCGAAAATGGTGTCTGTAACACACTATACACTACATCGTTTATAGAATACGTTCCTCGTTGTGAATAAAAATATCGGAGTCACCACTTTTAAAAATAATCATAAAACTATCATTAAAATAAATAACTGCTTAGTTAACTTAATCTTCTAATATATTGTTTGAGCAACAAGACATAACACAGTCACTCTGTTCACACGTCTCACAAACTGAAATTAACAGGTACAAAGAAGTGTGAACACTGTGAAAGACAAGGAATTTTATCTCATTGTATTCGCGTGCCGTTATTTTCCTTTCAAAAGAGCCAAGCCAGGAGGCTGTAAGAGTGTTTGCAGCTACAAGAGAAATGTTTTGTCAGCGATTCAAGTACCCTCGCAAACAGGCTCTATAGAAATCTTACAAGGGTTTGTTGCCATGGTTACCCGTAAACAAATCCGCAAATTGAGAAGCTCTACCTCTGAAAGAGGGATATAGCTGTAATTGTCACCCTTCTCCACTCTGTGCCAACCTCTAGTGACAATGGGACTAGTGTTCCATAATGCAGAATACCTAAGTGCAGAACATATTACAACGCAGAACGTAAAAGACAAAAATGAAGTGAAATAAAATAAAACATTAAAATACGTGTAAATAAGTGAATTTGCGCTTAGTAAACAGGTGAAGTGCCGCTTCACGAGCTTCACCCGAAAAACCGCCCCTGGATTCAACATGGATTATATGTTGTGTTATTGTGGTTTACAACCAGTGAGATGTGTATTAAAATTTTTCTAGGTAAAGTGGAGGGAATCGAATGCCTACCTTGCCCGGTTCCACCACTGCCTGTCTCGAGCTGTGGCCATGGTTCGCAGCCATGTCGTGGAAGCCTTGGAACATGCAACCCAGCAAGTCCTGGCGCCAGCTGCGCATGTACCCAGTTCTATTGGTTCTGCGCACAACACGGCACTTGCCCTTTACTATGGCAAGTTCCAGGCCTCGGCACCTCGTATAAAGCCTCTCATTGCACAAATTGAAGCCAGAGTTTCCCGCAGTCCTGAGTGAGTTACATTTATTATTGTAAACTAGGTAACAAATACCATAAGTGCTGTAGGTACGTTTCTTTGCTCACAAAGAGATTGTTCTTGAAACTCTTATTGAAGTTACATTCTCAATATGATGAAAATTCTATATATATATATATATATATATATATATATGGATACATAAAGAAACAAACAACAACCATATAGGTATATTATTTTAATGTACCGAAGTACATATGATGTTTCCATGCAGATATTCTTCGTCATCGTACGATGAAAGAGCAGTGGAACGGAGAAAAATTCTCTCCGGCACCGAGATTTGAACCCGGGTTTTCAGCTCTACGTGCTGATGCTTTATCCACTAAGCCACATTGGATTCCCATCCCGGTGTCGGATCGAATCGTCTCAGTTTAAGTTCCAACTCTTGGGTTCCCTCTAGTGGTCTGCTGTCTGCACTACGTCATAGATGTATATGAACATAGGACAATGTCCACATATGTGCGGAGGTGCACTCGTTATGAGTGACTAATTGGCCGGGTCCGATGGAATAAAGGCAGTCTTAAATCACTAGGTGATTTACGCATATCATATATATTATTTTAATGTACCGAATTACATATGATGTTTCCATGCAGATATTCTTCGTCATCGTACGATGAAAGAGTAGTGGAACGGAGAAAAATTCTCTCCGGCACCGAGATTTGAACCCGGGTTTTCTGCTCTACGTGCTGATGCTTTATCCACTAAGCCACATTGGATTCCCATCCCGGTGTCGGATCGAATCGTCTCAGTTTAAGTTCCAACTCTTGGGTTCCCTCTAGTGGTCTGCTGTCTGCACTACGTCATAGATGTATATGAACATAGGACAATGTCCACATATGTGCGGAGGTGCACTCGTTATGAGTGACTAATTGGCCGGGTCCGATGGAATAAAGGCAATCTTAAATCACTAGGTGATTTACGCATATCATATATATTATTTTAATGTACCGAATTACATATGATGTTTCCATGCAGATATTCTCCGTTCGACTACTCTTTCATTGTACGATGACGCTCGATCACTTTAATCATTTCAACTGATCACCACTAACCCCACACACGGACTGAAGCTCTGAAACTGCATGCACAGCTTGCCTGAGGACTGAAGAAGAAAACACGCATGTGCAGAATAACAATTGCAATGATGCGACGGCTATAATTGAAAACGGAACTTACTTTAAGAACACGCCTCGTAAGAAGATAATAAATATATTATCTGGGTTTTATATTCATAAATGCTGTAATAGGTTGCAG
This sequence comes from Periplaneta americana, assembly GCF_040183065.1. Lineage (NCBI taxonomy): Eukaryota > Metazoa > Arthropoda > Insecta > Blattodea > Blattidae > Periplaneta > Periplaneta americana. The sequence goes on from NC_091131.1 coordinate 164,412,446, forward strand.
TTTTGTAGGATAATAATTGGAGACGAGAATTTCATGCACTATAAAATCCCGAACTATGCACACATTCATGCACTATCAAACTATGAAACATGCACGATCAAGCAAAAAATACATTAAAACATGCACTTTCATTTTTGTTCCAAATTTTTTTTATTTCATTTTTTTTTTTCATTTTTTTATTTTCATTTATTTTTTTGCACAGTTAACAATTAACAACATTTGTAAATTCGTTCCTGTGAGGTTCCTACGCTTGTCAGTCAACATGTTTTTGTAGGCAGAGAATGGCTTCTATACATCGCAAGAAGTTATCGGTGCAAACTTGAATGAACATTTTTCTGTTATTTAGTTTTTTTCTTTTCCTTCTTCTATCCTGATTCCTGAAGCTAAAAACCATTAAAACATGCATTTAAACTGAATATAATGTATATTATATGCATGATTAAGCTAAAAATTGCTGAAATATGCATTATGCATATTTTTATCACCAAAAAAGACCAAAACATGGAAATATGCACGGAAAAAGTACTCATATTTAGAACCGGAAAGTAATTAAAAAAGGATAAGTACTAAGTTTGAGATGTGTCCTATTTTCCTATAAAAGCATGCATTTGCATGGAATTCTCGTCACTAATAATAATAATTGAATGTAAAGTTTCCCCTTTTTATGCCATGAAGGCTTGGGGAACATGCTGTACATAAAATTCTTCAGTCACAAGCACTCACTTAAAGTCAAAGATTCCATTAATTGTTTATATCATCAATACACATTTTTGTGTTATGCAGTGTTAGTCATTAAAACAGCTGAGTCAGACTTTGTCGTTAAAGGATCTGTGCTTGAAATTCTCTGACAACAGCATTAGTAATTTTTCTCTTTTTCTCTGGTTATTCCTTGATAATTTTAACATTATATCTATGAAGTTGGTGTAACTCTAACTGATGCCTTAAATATTTTAGAATAATGAATTAAAGAAGAATGGCTCTTATGTGGTTTTCTCATACATGTGCTGTCTGTGTATTAGTTGCAGTGATCGTTTTTGTTTTCTTTTTCGTCAAAAGTCATGGTAGAAAACCTTTCTTATCATAAAACATTGCTAGTAGCATACATTCGTTACTGGAGGTACGTTAACAGAAAGCCACAATTTAAGTCACACAGTATTTGTGTGCACTCATAGTTGAGTTCTGGCGTCTTGTCAGCTCATTTGAGTCGTGTGGATACAAAGGAAAAATTGTGACGGTGTCGTGTATAGTTCCTGGGGTAGCTCAGTCGGAAGAGCGTTCGTGCGCTAAGCAAAGGGTCCTGGGATCGATACCCGGTCCCGGAACAATTTTTCCTTGAAATTATTCATTGTTAGTAGCAGATCTGAATATGGGACATAATGTTTGCATGGCCATTTTATAGATCACACGTACACAATCTTTGGAGTATGAAGCATGTGGCATAAGTGTTTAATCTTCATTATTGCCTCATAAATTACCTTTTGTCTACCAAATTACCTTTCGTCTTGTTTCTCTTATCTATACTCTAACCACGATGTAAATACCAGATCACTTATCTGTGGCGCATTAAGTGTACTTCTTCATAGAACATCTTGTTATTCATCATCTTTTACAGTATCCACCTCGCGACAATGGAATTCCCTGTCACAAAGTATTAGGGGCTGCAAGACAATAAACACTTTAAGAACAGGTTAAAAGATAACCTTCTTAGCAATTCACTCCAATCATACTGACTTAAACTATCACTGATTATATTGTTATTTCTTCCTTTAGACATGCATCCTGATAGTGCTGTTTTTTCAAAATTGTCTCATAATAATTTCTTTCTATTATATAACATTATTTGAAATATATATTAACATTCTATGTATTTTAGCTTAATTCTGCTACATAGTGTTTAATTAATAGTTCATAGTATTTTGTTGTTTAATTCGTAAATAACTCTTGTATACATGTAACTATTATCTAAATAAAATTGTTGAATTCTTTGTAAGTTCATATGTATGTATACTTTTTGCTGGTTGAGTGGAAGAGAAGGCCTTATGGCCTTAACTCTGCCAGCTAAAATAAATTATTATTATTATTATTATTATTATTATTATTATTATTATTATTGTTGTTGTTGTTGTTATTATTGTTATTATTATTATTGTTATTATTATTATTGTTATTATTATTATTATTATTATTATTATTATTATTATTATTATTATTATTATTATTATTAATCGCCAGTCGTCATTATAACCAGTTATCAAACATCCACGCCAATGATATTTTTCAAACAAAAGTTCTTCCATAATTTCCTTTGTTTCTAATTCTCTCCTTGCGTAGTATGACTTGCAGCCAATGTGCTCACGATCTTCCTAACTAACGATCTCTGCTGCACTTTCATTTCTTGGTACTGTAACTTAGGAATAATCCCTTTTTTCATTCTCCTAACTTGTTCAAAACATTGTAGATATTTTTTAAAGTTGATATTGAATGTCCTAATTCTATTGCTTTTTCCATTGCCCCCAGAAACCTCATTCTGAAATCACCTTTCAAACCTACACTACCGGTCAAAAGTTTTCGATCACTTATTACAACTATGGATTTGTGGTTAAAACAGGGATTTCGTTTTGAATATTCTATCATATCATAATGCTAGAGAGAGAAAATATTTATTTTGTTGGCCTATTTAGTTTTTCCGATGTGTTTGTACATTGAAATAAAGTATATAGTTGTTTTCATAGCTGATCGAAAACTTTTGACTAGTAGTGTATACAAATTTGTTCATAAACTCTTTCATTCAGACAGTTTTTTTTAAGATGTTTCAGTGTATTTGAGAGCTTTAATTGCAAAGTGCATTAGGTTTGGCATTTATATAGTAGTTAAGTTGAATGTCACATTGGAATTGCGAGTATTTGGTACTTAGGCATATTGTGACACTTGCAGGTACCAGCAGTTGCTGACAGAGTGCCATCAGTGCTACTTCGCTCAAAGGGAGCTTCTGCTGAGCTCCAATGTGACCTCGTCTGTGACAGAGCTGTCTGTCACGCATAAAGGTGACCACTGTTCTCTCGTGCGCAGCAGCTGTACGTGTTTGGTGCTTGTGTGCCAGGATGAGCACCAGCTCTTCTATCAATTCTTTGGTCAACCAACTCCTCTTCTAGCGTGAGTTATTCTTCAATTTTGTCAATCTAAGTCCACGGCATGGCGCTCCTCAAGTTGCGGATAGAGGAGACGGTCTCCAGCTATGGAGGGTAGCTGCGAATATATTGAATAAGCAGTTGCGGACAGCCGATGAGGAGTGGTCCTCCAGCTTGGGGATTGGGCTAACAACCCATCACCATAAAAAACAGTCTGTTATGAAACCTCAAAATAAGCCTTGGAATGGGACTGATTCTCTGGCACGACCGGTTGTTCTTTATGGTTGTGAAACTTGGACTCTCACTTTGAGAGAGGAACAGAGGTTAAGGGTGGTTGAGAATAAGGTGCTTATTATTATATATATATATATATATTATATAACTGTTTTTTACTGCCCATACAATCATTATTACAAAGTACAGAGATACAGTATGCATTCATTATATGAACATGCCTAAAATTAATTTTATGGATCAATTATCATGAAGCACAGGTTCATGTAAAATAGATGGATCGATGAAAACTACTATATATATATATATATATATATATATGGTCTTACTAATAAACCGTGTATAGTTTTTATACGAGACTTATGCATAGTTGGGACAGAAAACTTCACTAATAAACCATGCATAAGCGATGGATGTATAAACAGTCTGTAACTATACAATGGGAATTGCTTTGCAGTAGTTATATACATGAAATCCCTTGCTTAAGCGTTATATAGAGAAAAAATGGCCGCCCCTCTAACAGGTGTTCGTATCGACTGTCATTTTATGATGATGATTGCCTTGTAACCACAGAAGAAAAAACCAAATAGCACAGAATAATTGGAATAATTTTTCTGTAGCTGTTCTCTCTGACCAAGATATACATGATAAAAACCAACATAATTAGGACATAAATATGTCTTTCTTATGTGACTACACCCTACTGTCAAATGCTTAAAGCACACGTGTGATTATAATACTTGTACAAATACGTGGTGTGTCTAAAAAGTTCGGTGAATGGTGTCATATCTGAACGGCAACTTGGCACATGTTCTTGCGCATGCGCATGGTTCTTCAGAGACGTGGGGAGAATCGATACACAGCATGCAATGCATGTGACTGGCAGTGTAAACAGACTGCGACCAGTTGAACATAGTCAGCGATCGATTCCACAGGAGGCCTTTGCTGATAGTTTCCAGAAGCTGCACGAACGTTATCGAAAGTGTGTTGTAGCGGGTGGCGACTATTTTGAAGGGCAATAAAGAAAATTTGTTTGTATCTTTGTTTTGTTTGTTTTCTGATAGTTTCACCGAACTTTTCCAATTCCTGGCTCAGAAGATGGTTAATGTTCTTGAACACCCTCCGTACTCTCCTGATCTGGCTCCTGCGGACTTCTTCCTGTTTCCCCGCTTGAAGGTGGCCAGATCAGGGGAGTACAGTTACCATCTTCTGAGCCAGGAATTGGTGCACACGGATCGCACAGTGTGCAGGGGTATTGTCATGGAGCAGCATCCATTTTCCAGTCCTGTGCAACTCTGGCCGAACCCGCCGGATACGCTGTAGCAATCAGTTCAAAATGGACTGGTAAAATGCAGCATTAATGGTTTGACCTGCAGGAACAAATTCCTTGTGGATGATGCCGTTGTTTTCGAAGATGGCGATCAACAGTGTTTTCACCTTGGATTTTTGCAGACAGCTTTTTTTTTTTTGGTCGCGGGGAAGTCCGTGAACACCATGACATCGATTGCCGTTTGATTCCGGATCGAACTGGCAGCACCAGGTCTCATCTCCCGTGACGATGGTTTTCAGAAGCAATGGATCCTGGTCACACATGGAAATGAAATCACCAGAAGTTTCCATCCGTTTTGCTTTCTGCTCGTCTGTGAGCTTGTGAGGCACAAATCGGGAGCAGATCTTCTGCTTACCCAAATCATCGCGGACGATGGTGTGCACCGTGTCCTTGCTAATGTCCAATTCCTCCGCAATCAATCTTAGAGTCAGTCGCCGATCTTGTGCCGATCTTGTGCCGATCTTGTGCCAGCATTTGTCGCACTTTCTCGATCAGATATGACACCATTCACCGAACTTTTTAGACACACCACGTATGTTTGCAGGTCTTCACTGATAAAATAATAAAAATAAAATGAAATCTGTATACTATATTATGTGAAGAGATGCATTACAGTCTTTGAACAATGTTAACTAGGCCCAGTTGTACTATCGATTCTTATCGCTATACACTAGCGCTAACTATAGGATGCAATAGAGAACCTCTGTCCTATTACCTTTTGTAGTGCAGTAATGACGAAACTATAACGTAGCTGTGTAATAGTTGTACTGTTATACACGACGTATGTAGTGATTATTAGTAAGAAATTTACACACGACTTATAAATGAGCTATTCATTGTGTAAGTGTAAGATAGTTAAACGTTTGTATAAGAGTTTTTATTAGTAAGACAGATGCTGTATAATATATTTTAATTTCTAAATCAATACCACAAGCTACAAAGGTGCAGATGTACTGCGCCTCATAGAATGAACTATGTAGTGACCTCATCAACATCTAGCGTGTTCATATTATCACGTCATATTTATAATTAGTATACTTGCATCATAATGAAAAATTAAACATCCTTAGCAATACAGCACAAGCTATGATTATTCTTGAGTATGGCCAACATTACTATCCTAATAAATATCTTCAAACATTGCGATAAAAGCAATACATACACAAAGACTGACTCATATTTCAGCCGATGAACGCGAACAGATAACTAACACTGCAGACAGCTCCTAACTGTGTCTCGGCAATGAATTTATTGCAGTGACAGCATTGCCACACATCTTCTGAACCAATAGGCACTTCCAAAATTCAAATCCATAACGTAGTATTATTTTTTCAACAGTTTAAATAAACACATGCGTACCGTGATCATATGATCACACACGGCGATCGATCATGCACTGTGGTAATGGGTTAAGTACTGATCACACACGGTGGTAATGGGTTAAGTGTACAGTGATAGATTATTTCCTGACTTATCTGCAGTTCCCAGAAACATAATTACAGTATTTATGCATAATTGGGAATGGTTGACAATGAATCTAGCTCCTGGGTGAGTGTTAGAGAAGGCCGTATGGCCTTAACTCTGCCAGGTTAAATAAATCATTATTATTATTATTATTATTATTATTATTATTATTATTATTATTATTATTATTATTATATTACCGGTTCTTCTGTATGATTGTGAAACATGGACTCTCACTCTGAGAGAGGAACATAGGTTAAGGGTGTTTGAGAATAAGGTGCTTACGAAAATATTTGGGGCTAAGAGGGATGAAGTTACAGGAGAATGGAGAAAGTTACACAACACAGAACTGCACACATTGTATTCTTCACCTGACATAATTAGGAACATTAAATCCAGACGTTTGAGATGGGCAGGGCATGTAGCACGTATGGGCGAATCCAGAAATGCATATAAAGTGTTAGTTGGGAGACCGGAGGGAAAAAGACCTTTAGGGAGGCCGAGACGTAGATTGGAGGACAATATTAAAATAGATTTGAGGGAGGTGGGATATGATGATAGAGACTGGATTAATCTTGCACAGGATAGGGACCCATGGCGGGCTTATGTGAGGGCGGCAATGAACCTTCGGGTTCCTTAAAAGCCATTTGTAAGTAAGTATTATTATTATTATTATTATTATTATTATTATTATTATTAATATTGTTAATATAGAAAACAATTACAACCGTTCTCATACTTTATTGCAGGTCATATCTAGAAGGTCTTTGTACAACTTTGTATGATGTCCTACGGCCCTTCATTATTCATATCAACCATTTGGAAACATTAGCAGAAGTATGCAGTATACTGCGTCTTGAAATGCTTGAAGATCACGTCCAAAACAATCGTAAGTAGAATTGGAACATCTGTTGTAAAGAAATGACTTAACATTTCATAATAATTTCTTAACATTTAATTTCTTTTGTTACATAATTTTCTGTTATAAATACTGTAACACCACCATCCTTGTAGTGTGTTCGTTCTTCATAAAGATAATTTGCTTTAAATTCTCCAAATTTTTTTTTGCTGTTGCAATTTTTTTATTACTCATGTCTTTACATGTCAGACATTCGCACTAACGACGATGACCACAGGATAATCGTAGCTGCATTATTAACGCTAATTTGATACAGTGTCATTAAATAATCAGCTAAAATAATTAATAATTTATAATAATTATGACGAAGACAATGAAAGGGTGCATCTGATTCTATACTCTGCATTTAATTATAATAATTTGAATTATGCCAGCCCATTGCAGAATCCAGGGTTTATGACGAAATAAATAAACGACTGAATAAATAAATCAGTGTATGAATAAATTACTACCGGTACTTAATATTCAATATTCTTTATTGTCATGAAACAAGTGTTGCTATGTACATAGTCATAGTAATAACAAATATAAAGATTATTTTCGGCATGTAGGCCCAGATATAAAAAAATAATATGAAACAGTAGCCTAAATTACATCCATTAAATTAAAAATACAATTTATTAAGAAATGAAAATATAATTACCGGTACATCACTATCAAAGTATTCCCTGATTTCAAAGATTTTATACTAATCTACTTTCTTTGCAAAGAAACAGCCATGCATTCAAATAATTTTTTTTTGGAATTTAGGTTAAGTTTAGATTTAAGACCTCTCATAATCATCCTATCACATCATCGGGGTAATGTAACTCTGCCTTCCAGGCGCCCCCAACCTCAGAAGTGGGTTACAACTAAGCTACGGCCAGGAGAGAAGACCAGAAATGTTGAAAAGACAACCTCGTGGCATTAGATTAAAAAATAAAAACATGTCAGAGAATGCCTTCATTTAAAGAAAATGTGATTTTGACTCGCCTTGTTTATTGGACTGCAGTCTCACAATTCTACAAATTTAACATTCAACAGAAACATGTTACAACTGCTATTTGTTATTTTTAAATTGCCACAGTTTATGTTGTCATCATACAGTAATTTAACAAATCTGAAACCTAAATAATTTGTAATGGTAGTGCTCCTTGTAGGCATTTAAATACTAAAGTCAAAGACAAAGTAGTCCAAATTATTATGGTTAGTTTCCTGATTTTTGCTTTGGAGGCCTCAATGGGTATTGTCCACAAAAACATTTGCCTGTAGAACAGAGAACTTAGTATGGCTAATAACAGCTAGTCAGGCTTCATTTACCATGCCATTATTTAATACGAATATTTATTTTCAGTCAATGACTTTACTATCAAAATATGTAAGGTGCGAGTCCTTACATTACATGATTTAGGCCCAATTGTATAAAACTCCGTGACTAAAGATCAACTTTGATCGAAGATCGAAAAGTAAACCGAGTTCAGACACTTCTTCTATTGTATAAAACTTTTCTGCGATCAAATTACCTTGGTTCAAATGCAATCTAAGTTCACGTGAAAAGGATTTGGCAACATCGCATAAACAGGTGAAATACGTGATGCGCGGACCATGTTATACTGGTTTGTTCAGTGTTGCCAATCTAGCGATTTTAACTCTTTTTCAACAACAATTTCTTTTAACTTTTATATTGCTTAAATAGGGATTTAGTGACCTTTTTAGCACCCCATAGTGACAAAATTTAATCTTTCTTTGTTGATAATGAGAAATCTAGCGACTTTACAAGTACTTTTTCGCGACTTTCCGTATTACACTCTATTGGAGACACTGGTTTTTTTTTTTTTTCAATGTAAATAATGGCGGACAATAAGAAGAAGGTTGACTGTTCTCCAAGTTGTCATCATGTTCTGGTGTTTGATAGTGCTAAACATAATAAAGCTTTATAAAACGACAATTTTCGTTTAGTAATACAGTTACCTGAACATTTATGAATGTACCTATCATATCCATTAATAATTAATGTTTGTTATATACATAATATAATTATAGGTTATGTTATTTGATACTGCTGAACACGATAGAGCCTTATAAAATATAAGAATGTTTGTGTATTAAGGCAAGAAATTTAAAGAAATATATATAAATGTACCTAACATATCTATTAATATTAATAATAATGGATATTTTATTTGCACAATCTGTCACTCGTATATTTCAAACAGAAAAGAAATAACTGAACTTGGATCATCCAACTTAATCGGAGAAATTTCTTCAGTCAAAGTTGACTTTAGTTTGAGACAAATTAATCTCAGATTAGACTTTATACAACACAAAATTCCAAGTTCAGCTGAAACAAGGATCAATTTAACCTCTGATCTAAGATTAAATGGTTTATACAATCGGGCCTTAATATTGTATGAACGTTTTCGTCGGTTTCATACCAACATCATCAGATACAACATTCTATATAGCAATATCAACACTAACAGGTACATATGTCTCTACAACCAAAATACAGTATATATTAATAAGCATACAATATGATAAAAACATGATAGAAACGAACATAATTAGGACATAAATATGTCTTTCTTGTGTGACTACACCCTACTGTCAAATGATTAAAAAGCACACGTGTGATTATAATACTTGTACAAATGTGTTTGCAGGTCTTCACTAATAAAATAATAAAAATAAAATGAAATGTGTATACTATATTATGTGAAGAGATGCATTACAGTCAGTTAACATAGTTCAAAGACTGTAATGCATCTCTTCACATAATATAATATACAGATTTCATTTTATTTTTATTATTTTATCAGTGAAGACCTGCAAACACATTTGTACAAGTATTATAATCACACGTGTGCTTTTTAATCATTTGAGAGTAGGGTGTAGTCACATAAGACATATTTATGTCCTAATTATGTTGGTTTTTATCATATTGTATGCTTATTAATATATATTGTATTTTGGTTTGTAGAGACATATGTACCTGTTAGTGATGATATTGCTATATAGAATGTTGTATCTGATGATGTTGGTATGAAACAGACAAAAACGTTCATACAGTATTAAATCATGTAATGTAAGGACTCGCACCTTACATATATTGATAGTAAAGTCATTGACTGAAAATAAATATTCGTATTATATATCATAGACTTTTCTGAAAATTAATCAAAAAGAATTGCAAAACGTGCCATCATTGTTGCAGGTATAATGCCCAGTTTACTTTAGTGGAGTGTGCAGTATGATAGTCTCCTAAAGATCAAGATGTGTCATTACTTTTAGTGTTAGTTCTTTTAAATGTAATTTTGATGTGTGTATTAAATTAGCTTGTTAGACCAAAGTATGCGAGCCGAAAAGTTCATGCTAGAAGAAAGAATTTTTATTTTTGACACATATGTGAAAACTAATATGGTTGTGAAATTTGGACTATCACTTTGAGAGAGGAACAAGTTAAGAGTGTTTGAGAATAAGGTGTTTAGGAAAATATTTGCGTCTATGAGGGATGAAGTTACAGGAGAATGGAGAAAGTTACCTGACATAATTAGGAACATTAAATCTAGATGTTTGAGATGGGCAAGGCATGTAGCACGTATGGGCGAATCCAGCAATGCATATAGAGTGTTAGTTGGGAGACCAGAGCGAAAAAGACCTTTGGGGAGGCCGAGACGTAGATGGGAGGATAATAGTAAAATGGATTTGAGGAAGGTGGGATATGATGGTGGAGACTGGATTAAACTTGCTGAGGATAGGGACCGATGCCGGACTTATGTGAGGGCGGCAATGAACCTCCGGGTTCTCTAAGAGCCATAAATGAGTAAGTATGTGAAAACTAACTCATATTGAGATGTGTGTAGGCAATTAGGGATTCCCTGGCATTCCAGTTCCAAGTAAAGAAACAGCTGGACAATTTGTTCTTAGATTAAGGGAAACAGGATCACTAAATGCTAGAAATCCCAAGTCAAAATGAAGGGTTTTAATGGGGCGAAGAGAAATCAATGAAATTGATGCATCATTAGGATGTTCTCCAAAGAAATCTCTACGTTGTGTTTCACAAGAAGTATGCATTTCTAAAACCTCTGAAACCTGACAGATTGGCTATAATCTAAGATACAATGAAAGAGTAATGGAACGGAGAAAAATTCTCTCCAGCACCGGGATTTGAACCCGGATTTTCAGCTCTACGTGCTGATGCTTTATCCACTAAGCCACACTGAATACCCATTCCGGTGCCGGACAGAATCATATAAAAAATATATATAATCCAAGAATTTCCACAGCTTCTGTAATGCAGGCATTCATTATGGAATAATCATATAATTGTTGGGCGCATGCTATTATTAAAAGAGTTATGTGTTTTGAATCACACAAGAGGTTGCGGATTGACAGTGCTGCTATCTATGCCATGCACTGCAGGAACTTTGCTGGAAGTTACAGATCGAAATAGCAGCTGTCCCACTGTGTGCACCTTATCAGCCCGGCCTCGAGCCAGATGCTCTGTATTTTTCATTGAACTCAGGAGTTTGAGTCTTTCACCTTGGATTGATTAAAGATGAAAGAAATATGAAAGATCAGAGTGTGAATCTTAAATTATCAGGGACATGTATGTGGTAATTATTATTTTATTACCCCACGTTTTTATTATATTACAAGAAAAATGAGCTAAAGAGAGAACTGCCATTATTTCATGACATGTTTTTGGTAACCTTGAAATTGTCTCTGGAATAAGATATAAAGGACAATAAATAAACAGTAAAAGAACATTAAGGACAGTTTTCAAACTATTCTCCTCTCTGATATATTTGCTAGTCCAGTCAAATTTGCAATACAGCAAACTTTCGATTATTTGTGCTAATCACCTGAGAAAACAACACGAATAATCAGAAATGTTTATTGGTTTGCCGCAATAATGGTTTAGCATAAGAAAATCATAAACATAATATGTACAGTAAGCTAACTTGCTGTATTTAAAATTATTCTTTTTACTTTTTAAGGCAGAATAAGAATATCAGGCTGCAGTTTAATCATTGAACTCACTGCACTGGTAATCCCCTGGAACTGTCAGCACTGCCGCAGAACTTTTACTGTTTGTTTTCTGGATGAAAGTAATCAGTAATATTTCTCTATCTTTTAGATGCATGTAATGTTTTCTTATAACGAAACGAATATTTCGAATGGCAATGACATCTGTGTAATCATAATCCCATATAGTCGAGCAAAGTATCAACATACTGATCAATAATAACCGCGACGTCAGTTTAATTTTAAAATAACTGTCGCGAACATTCGAAAAAAAAAAGTTAACTAAATTGTAATTAGGAAGACAAAACCTCTTTTGTTGCTCTAACGCTAACAAATTAGACACTCAAAATATGATATAATTTATATTCTATCGTTTCTCAATTGTCTTTAGAGACAATTAATATTAGATACCCTCCACAAAACTGGCATCATTTATACATCGACGGATCCTTGATCTCAAGAGAACAAGGTGCCGGTGCAGGTGTTACGTGCTATCTCTTCTCTCTTTATAGATCTCTTGGATATGGAACAACAAGTTTTGATGGAGAAATCATTGCAATAAGTGAAAGTCTCAGGAATCTTCTATGCCACATCAATAAATTTAAGAATGCAGTTATATTGTCAGACTTCAAAGCAGCTATTCTATCAATAGTCTCTAAACACACACCTTCATCTCAAACTGCAGAAATTGCCCTCTCAATTAATATCACTCAATAAAAGAATTGTATTCCAATGGATACCATCCCATTGTGGAATCCTGGGAAACGAGAATGTGGATGCTTTAGCAAAGAAGGGCAGCACTGCTACTTACAGACCTGTTACTAAATCTACGTATTACTCTGTGAAGAGATTTATTAAATCTACATACTTAGACTTCAACAAACAAAATTTGATAACACAATCTGAAGGGAAAAAATGGAACTCTCTCCATCATAATCCACAGTTAATTCCCGATTTACCACGAAAATCGTCTGTAGCTGCATTTAGATTGGCAACAGGCCATGACTGTTTGGCCAAACACCTGCATAGAATTGGAATATATCAGTCCCCTAACTGCCCATTGTGCAACTCAAACCAAGAAATGGATTCGGAACACCTCAAAATCTGTGCTTCAGTGGCTGGTCATGATAATATCTTTGAAAAATATTGGAGTGCAAGAGGTCAAATGACTTTGTCAAACACCTGGCATTAGAAAACAACAACAAGAACATATTCTGTTGTTTCTAATTACAATACTAAATACGTTACTGCATTGAAATTACCGTATTTACTCAAATATTTCACGCACTTTTTTTCCCGCAATTTCGATCTATAAATTAAGGGTGCGTGAATTAAGCGAGGAATTTCACAAGCTGGTATTTTTAAGGGTAAAAATGACAAAACTACAATTTTTAATTTGAAGGACGCAGTATGACTGGAATATCGAGATTTACCATTCATTGTTAAAACTTTTAACAGACGGCTTTTGACAGGTTTCCCTTTTCGAGTCTCAAACTCAACTGATGCGATGCAACACAAAGCTTTCAAACCACCCCATTCAAATGGTAGGGGGAGGTCAATACCCTATATCGGTATTTTTAAAGGACTTTCATAGACGAGAAGGGTGCGCCTGTAACAGGTAGCTGTCCGGTCCCAAATACCGCTATGCACTCTCTCGTTACAGCATTTAAGATACCGTACATTCAGGGCTCCTCGACATAACACACCTCATTACTTCATGTTTCAGTATGTACTTGTTACAGTATTTCACGAATATTAAATGCGTGAAATATACGAGGAAATTAATTTATTAAATTATATAGCCTGATAAATAATTTGGGTGTGTGAAATATGCGATGGCGTGAATTACGCGAATAAATACGGCTGTACAGTATGTTCTTATATTTTGTTTTCATAAGTTTCTCTAGTTTGGTCGCTTATCTAGTATGTACTATACTGTGTTTATACTACAGCTGTATGTCGATTGTTGCAGTTCATGACACGCGCGGTGCTAGTTGTGCGAGCTCAGTTCACACGTATTCAAAATTTCGTGTTGTTTCAATCTTTCGAACACCTTCACTGAAGTAAAAAAAAAAAAAGCCCTGCACGAATAACTGAGAGTTTGCTATACTACATTTTCTAGAAGTACTGCTCTATGCACAGTTGATTCAGTATTCTGTAATGTAAAAATCTTCTTCCTTTAGGCCTAAGCATCAAGGGTACAAACTTAGCCAAGAATTTTTTGAACGAAAAGAATTCCGAAAAACGACTTAGTACAGAAGGAAAGTAAATCTGGTAGCTATGTCACGTTCAATTTGTTACATGTAAAAGATTCTTATGTTATGACATCTGTCATACAGCTAATGTGTTTTTAGGTGCAAATGACTCTGCCAGTTAATCTGTCATGGTGCTCTCTGATACTTCTGTCATACAATATTTCGAATATTGGTATCATTACCAAATATACGCATATAGGGGAGAGTCGGGTAGTATCGGACATCGGGTAGTATCGGACAGTGCGTTTCTTTCATCTACCACCATATGGTAGTACCTGAATGACATGGTTACGTTTCTCTATGCGACATCACAGAAACGTAACCATGTCAATCAGGTACTATCATCGTGTGGTAGATGAAAGGAACTCACTGTCCGATATTACCCGATGTCCGATACTACCCGACTCTCCCCTACACATAGATGAATAATATACAACTTTATTTTAAGCTGGTCCATTAGAGGCATTCGGTCGAGTAGCATGGCAACTTCTACAGGATGTTCAGGAGAGATTGGTGTTTCGTGCGCACTGTTACCTCCAGTCAGATATCCTGCAGTACAGGCCTGCACCCGGTGACCTGGCTTATCCCGAGAAATTAGAAATGATGGAGGTAAGTGGAAGGGGTGTTACTTTAAGCTGAGGATTGGAAACGTTTTCTTCTTCTAGTACAAAGTTGGTAAGTGTATTCCTAGATTAGTGGAAACAGATTTGACAGATACAGATTTGTAGTTAAAAAGTCTCCATTATTCTTGGTTAAAATATTAAAAAATGAGAACTTATCAAGTGCTGCACGGCCAGGGGATGTAGGTGGTGTTGATTGTGTCCAGAAATATAATATAAAGAAATGCTGTCTTGCTATAGTGGCAAGGGAAATTTCAGACCTTACTGGTGGCGACTTTTTCGTGCCAGTACATACATTTAGCTGCATGTGAGCTTTGAAAATAGTAGTACCACATTCCTCTGTATAAACGTAATCTTTACCATAGAACAACCATAAAGAATTAACCTATACCTTTCACTCATTTCTGTCTTAGTCGATCAGTTCAGCATGCTTAAAGTCTTCGAAAAATTTCATCCATTGTACATGTAAAATAAAATAGTTACATTTACAAATTTGCTGATATTTTGTGTAATTGAGGACCGTTTTTGCAAAACTTGCTAACTGCAAAATTTTCAAAATTGAGATTTTGGTGGATTAGTTAACATAAGACATGCCTCTACATGATGCTAAAGGTTTCTTAGGAAAATATTATTTCCTTCACAGTAGTGTGTCAAAATGTGATCGTTTTTTCAAAACTTTCTTTCTGCTATGTGAGAGCTATAGCAAAACTTGCAGTTATTTCAGTTTTTTGTGTTTCCTGTAACATTTAGTTTTTACAGTTAGCAAGTTTTGCAAAAACGGACCTCGGTTATATCACAGTCTACTATATACAGTCACGAAGCTTGAGTTTTGAGGGTGCTAGAAACAATAGACTGTGACGGTACTATTTTGCATTGCCTGTAATGAGGCGATATTAGCGATCCTAGTGGTGAGCAACTATCTAATGTTTGCATATTTACTATGTATTGAGCTTCGCGACTGTATATACTAGACTGTGTTAATATATGTTATGTCAAATCAATCAATCTTCTTAATGTATCCAGCTGTTTGCTGACAACATAAAGTCCACTATAGTCCACTGTCGTGTATTCAGTTGTTGTTTTTCACGAGAAATGAGGGGTATTTTGATCGGTGTTCATTATAGATGCCTGTTGCTAGTAGCCAGAGTTGGGATGTAGTCAATATATACTGCAGGGCTGTGTCTTCTGATTTTAATTTACTTCTTTTGTGGTTCATGGATGGACAGTATAGAAGAATGTGTTCCAGATCTTCATCATGATTATTACACCACAGACAAGTAGGATTATCAGAAATGTGAAATCGGTGTAGGTACATTTGAGTGACAATATGACCTGTTCTGGCTCTTGTTAAAAATGTTTAAACATGTCTGGGCAAGTTTTTGTACATTTCCAGGTCATTTGGTTTCTTTTGTACAGACTGTAAAATTTTTCCTTTGTCAGAAGAGAGCCAATTGTTGATCCATAGGTTTGTAAAATGAGACTTTACTGAAGCAAATATATTATGTCAAATAGTAAGTACTATTAACAGTGGCAGTGGTGGTAGTAAAAGCATTATTCATTCTCGCAACCAGCACAGCTTGGATGGTAACACATTACCTACTAATCCAGAGCTGCACACGACCATGTGTTAGATTCCTGCTTGTGGCTGATTAATTGGTTGGGTTTTTCTCGAGATTTTCCCAAACAGTAAGGTGAATGTGAGGTAATGACATGGGGAATCCTGGGCCTATCTCGCCATATATCATTTTACTATCAGCAATTCCTTCGATGCTAAATAACGTTGTAGTTAATAGCATCATTAAATAACCGACTAAAAAATCATTGTATTATATACACAGTGTTGCTCACCTAGCCTTGAGCTCGTTTTACTTGAATCACGATACTAATTTAATTACAAATATTAATGTTTTGATCTTACAAAATACGTTTGTTACGGTAACAATTAATATTAGAGGAGAAAAATTCGCTCTGATGCTGGGGATCGAACCCAGGTCCTTAGTTCTACATATCAAGTGCTCTAACCATTGAGTTATGCCGAAGTTCAGTCCACATCACCAGATCGAATCCCTCTGCTCCATTGTTTTTCCCTTTGTGGCCTGACTCCAAGTTCGACATGTATGTTGACATTTTTATGTTAAGTCAACTGCCATTATACGAGAGGTGCACTCAGTTGAGTGACTTGGTGGCTGGGATACCACAGTAATGTGCACTATTGCTCGAAGAATCTACGTAAAGATTAATTCTTTGGTCCTACAGAATGCGTCTGTTACGGTAACAATTGATATTAGAGGAGAAAATTTCGTTCTGGCACCAGGGATCGAACCTGGGTTCTTGGTTCTACGTACCAAGTGCTCTAACCATTGAGCTACGCCAGAGTTCAATCCACAACACTGGATCAAATCCCTCTCCTCCAGTGTTTTTCTCTTTGTGGCCTAACTCCAAGTTCGACATGTATGTTGACATTTTTATGTATGTGGATTGAACTTCGGCGTAGCTCAATGGTTAGAGCGCTTGGTACACAGAATCAAGGACCCAGGTTTGATCTCCGGTGCTGGAGCGAATTTTTCTCCTCAATTAATTACAACAGTTTCTATTTAGATATTTGTATGAGATGCTAGAGTTTTGTGTAGAGTGTGATATTAAAATAAGCAAAAATTATTTTTTCGTACTATTTCAAAATCCTATTCCCATGAGTTTATATGGTTCTTTAAAGAATCTTTCACATCATGGTGTGATGTACAGAAGAGGAGGCCTCACCTGGCCTGTGACCTGTACGAGAGAGGAAAGAATGAGTTTGTTTCATGATAGTTAATATTATACAAATCTACCGACATGGAAGTTCCTCTCAGACTCCATATCGATCAGTGATATAGCTACGGCACATGATAACGTCACAAGTCATGTCTTTCCTCCTCTACTATACACACCAACAGTTCATATTGCTTAAATACGTATAAAACACTTCGTGGCATAATTCAGCAGTACACAGAATAATTTTGTTTTATGCTTCTAACTAGTCCTTCAACTGGAAGTTGTTGAGAAACACTGTATTAGAGCAATAAAAATAAAAATAATGCTGACACGAAGATGCTGTCTAAATTTT
The DNA here is from genome assembly GCF_040183065.1 of Periplaneta americana. Classification (NCBI taxonomy): domain Eukaryota; kingdom Metazoa; phylum Arthropoda; class Insecta; order Blattodea; family Blattidae; genus Periplaneta; species Periplaneta americana. The sequence continues at coordinate 164,430,506 of NC_091131.1, forward strand.
TACATGTACGAGGCGTGTCCATAAAGTAACTTTCCCACTCGTCCCACAGCTAGCAAACCATATGTTGCGTGAAGCGACTGCGTGTATGTGATAGAGTAATATTCTGGCATGGCGCATGCACCAGTGGAACTTCCCGAGTGCTCTCAGTAGCTTCGTTGCATTGGTTGAAGATGGACGCTCCTATTCCAGCTCCTGCCGTGTGAAGTACGGTCAGTGATAAGAGTTTTTGAATGCACAGGGCATAGCGCCGATTGAAATTGATCGTCAGCTGTGCCAGGTCTATGGGCAAGCAGATGGTGCGTTGCTGCTGCAGACAATTTTCAGCAGGATGCCAAAATGTGCATGACGAAGAGCGCAGTAGGAGGCCAACCATCATCACAGACGACCTTGTGGAGCAACGCACCATCTGCTTGCTCATGACGTTAGGCCCATAGACCTGGCACAGCTGACGATCAATTTCAATCGGCGCTATGCCCTCTGCATTCAAAAACTTTATCACTGACCGCACTTCACAAGCGGCGGGAGCTGGAATAGGAACGTCCATCTTCAACCAATGCAACGAAGCTACTGAGAGCACTCGGGAAGTTCCAGTAGTGCATGCCCCATGCCAGGACATTACTCTATGACGTAAACGAAATAGAATATGTTCAAAACCAAGCTCTCAGACTCATTACTGGTGGAATCAAAACAACTCCAATAGATTCTATGAGATTCCTCACTAATATTAACAGCATCAAAATGACAATAGAAGAAAAAGCACTGATTCAATATGAAAAACTTATTAGATTACCAGGAAACAATTGGCATTCATACAGTCCTCTCTGTAGATTGAAAACTCAAAAAAGTTTCATATCCATTGTTCAAGAATTAAAACAGAAAATCAATATCCCGAATTTAAAAGAAAACCTACAAATTAAACCAAACCCTTTAACTCTATTAAATATGGAATATAATCTAAATTTAACAGAAGAAATACTGAAATCAGAAGTAAACACTGAAATACTGAAACAATTGTCTTTAGAGACAGTTAATATTAGGTACCCTCCACAAAACTGGCTTCATTTATACACTGACGGATCCTTGATCTCCAGAGAACAAGGTGCCAGTGCAGGTGTTACGTGCTGTCTCTTCTCACTTTATAGATCTCTTGGGTATGGAACAACAAGTTTTGATGGAGAAATCATTGCAATAAGTGAAAGTCTCAGGAATCTTCTATGCCACATCAGTAAATTTAAAACTGCAGTTATATTGTCAGACTCCAAAGCAGCTATTCTATAAATAGTCTCTAAGCACACACCTTCATCTCAAACAGCAGAAATAACTAAAATGCTCTCTCAATTAATATCACTCAATAAAAGAATTGTATTCCAATGGATACCATCCCATTGTGGAATCCTGGGAAACGAGAATGCGGATGCTTTAGCAAAGAAGGGCAGCACTGCTACTTACATACCTGTTACTAAATCTACGTATTACTCTGTAAAAAGATTTATTAAATCTACGTACTTAGACTTCAACAAACAAAATTTGATAAAACAATCCCAAGGGAAAAAATGGAACTCTGTGCATCAAAATCCACAGTTAATTCCCGATTTACCACGAAAATCGTCTGTAGCTGCATTTAGATTGGCAACAGGCCATGATTGTTTGGCCAAACACCTGCATGGAATTGGAATATATCAGTCCCCTAACTGCCCATTGTGCAACTCAGACCAAGAAATGGATTCGGAACACCTCAGAATCTGTGCTTCAGTGGCTGGCCATGATAATATCTTTGAAAAATATTGGAGTGCAAGAGGTCAAATGACTTTATTGTCAAACGCCTGGCATTAGAAAACAACAACAACTCTATCACGTACACGCAGTCGCAACATATGGTTTGCTAGCTGTGGGACGAGTGGAAAAGTTACTTTATGGACGGACCTCGTAGTTACGGCCTGTCATTGAACCGATTAAGTGTTGGTACTTGAGCTTTCCGTATCAATATAATTACATCATTGCTCCATTTTCATTCTGTTCCACCTCATAGGTACTAAATTTAATAATGTCGCAGGTTCAGGGTGATTTTTGTGTGTAATGTTGAGCTATGCTATCATCATTTTCCTGATAGTGTGAAGGAAGTGATTTTGTTGCTTCTTTCAGAGCATAGCCCAATCTCTGCAAGAGCAAGCTGCTTCTTCCTTACGGCGATCAGAGTCAAGATCATCTCTTGCTTCAGTTGGTTCTGCTACTTCTCAAGAAGTGGCCCGTATTAATAATGATAGTGGTACAGCCATCGAGCAGCCTCGATCACGAACAGGAAGTGAGTTAGCTCAAGTTTATTTAGTGTTATATTGTTTGAAAAGTGCACCTTAAAAAAAGAGTGTTAAACAGGTCACGCAGGTGTTCCTCATATATTTTACGCATTTGACTACAATTTAGTTCTTTTATCATGTTGAAAATGTTCAAAAGATATACATTATTTACTAAGTATCCAAATAAAATGAACTTTCATTTTCTAGATTGTGTAGGATGGGCGGAAAGTCACTCCCTGTTTCTCCTAAAATATTGAAAGTGGAACTTCACATTTTTTCACAGATAATCTATTGTTTGTCATTACTTCCCCTAAAGTTACAACTCAATGTATGCTCCAGCATTTGTGTCACATTTTCTTAAACGGACAGGTATGTTTTCTGTGGCCTTCCTCAAGAACTCGGCAGGAACACCAGTTTTGACTTGACAGATCTGATTTTCAAGTTCATCAAGAGTCTGAGATTTGCTGCAATACAATTCTTTTTTTCCCCATCCCCATAAAAAGAAATTGCCTAGGGTCAAGTCTGGACTTCTTGCAGCCATTTTGTGAACTTCTGGTGGCCTATCCAACATCCTGGAAAGTGTTTATTGAATGAACTTGTGTTCATGTGAGATGCTGCTCTTCCGCATTTTGCCTTGAATGGCTCAATGAGGACTTTCCAGGATGTTGGATAGGCTGCCGGGAGCCCACAGAATAGTCAGCAAGAACTCAAGACTTGACTTCGTGCAGTTTCTTTTTATGCAGGTGGCCAAGGAAGAAGTGTATCACAGCAAACCTCAGACTTTTACAATTCATTTTTGATTATCAGATAAGTCAATTACAAAGTTATGAAATATATTTATTTAAAATTTGCAATCATATGACTTACCATTCTTATTGCAAATTAACATTTGCTACAACATGTTACTAAAAGAAAAGTATAAACATTTTTGCCTGTACGGCATCATAAGGTACATAAATGTTTAATGATATCTAACATAAATACAATGTAGAATGTATTTATTTGTGATGAAATATTGATTTGTATATTGTACAGTGAAACCTGTTCAAATCGGAATCTGAATAATCCAGAATCCTGTCTATTTCGGAACAATTTATTGGTCCCAGCGAAATTCGTATGTATTAAGTATAATTTTTCCTGAATAAAATGGAAACTGCCCAATGTGGAAATGGAAATTGCCTGCTACTGTTCAAAATGGAAATAATATTTTGGGCACACTGCTTTAATGTAAACTATATTTTGTAACAGCGTGTAATTTCAAGGCATATACGAAATATATAGGTCACTAAGATGAAAACAAGTTTGTTTTGCAAAATTTTAGAGGGTACAAGGGTGTGTTGTGTCGGTAATAAATTTTATTACCCTGTTGACTAGGCAGACGAGTCCCTTCAAAGATTTTCAATGCTTCACACCCGTAGCTGGACAGAGTGTAGTGATTTCTTGGTAAAAAAAAAAGTTGCGTAAAATGTGGCATTAACATTAAGTGATGAAGTAAAAGTTATCGAGATGAAGGAAAATTAGAAACAAAGTCTATGTGAAATAAAATTGAAGTACAGTTGTGGAAAACTCAGGTGTGATACTTTAAAAAATAAAGATCATAATGAGTGAGTGGCTTGTGGCTAATATTGGTGAAATAAAAGGAACCAGAAAGCAACTGTTTATGTGGAAATAAATGAACTGTTGTGGGAGTGGGTTTTTCATGACCTTCCAAAAAACATGTCAATTTCTGGATCTATTCTGCAACTGGCAAAGAAATTAGATAAACCAGAATTCAAGGCTTCTAATGGATGGCTCCTAGTCCAATTAATTAATAATGTGCAGTGATACACAGTACAATATTATAATATAGTGTTAGATATTAATTTGAATGAGATTAGTAAACTTTAGTAGTGTTTAATGCCTGAATTACGATAACATTTATACATTTATCAACGGAATAAGCGACAGGAAGCTGATTTAATGTGAATAGTGTTAAACGGAATACTTTGTACTTCTTGCAGTTTGCGGCATGCCATTTTGTTTTTCATGTTTATGAATGATAAAAATATTCCATTTTAATTTCACATCTGAATAATACAGAAACCTATCCACAACGGAAAAAAATTAGGACCATGTCACTTCCGTCTTGAAGAGGTTTTACTGTATAACACTAAAAGGCGAAGTCATGCGTTATATGTAGTAATAGTTTAATATATTTATAGGGAATATGTTGATTTCAATTAATTTGCATTTGGTTTGCTAAGTTGCTAAAATTGTACTTGACTTGGTATATGTGTACAAGAACTCATGTTACAATATTTGTTATATCTCTTGGTTAACATTGCTAAAAATTAAAACTGATAAAATATAAAATATCGTTATACTTACGGTATACATATATGTTAAAATTTAAATTTCCTATAGAAATTTGGCGTTGTTATTAATTGTACATGAACATTGTGATGTTATGACGACGTGTGTTTGTGTATACATATAATACAATTATATTTTGATGTAAGTTATAACTTCTTCTCTATGTAGTTGTTTCGTATTTTGCAGATGCGTGTTTGCCAGGTGATTCCTAAATCTGTAAAATATACATGTGTTTGAATAAAATGTGATTTGGAATAATAAATATAATTATTTGATTTAATGCTCAAAGGCGTATTATTAATGCAAACTGTTAACAATCTTACGTGTTATATTTCGATGATTGTTTATTCTTGAAGAAGAGAATTTATTTTAATGTAGTTAAAGTATGAATTACATTCTACATGTGTAATGTTTTTAGTTAAATGAGAGAACTTGCGTATATATGTACAATAGTGTTGTGGGATTTAATCGATTAATCGATCAATTTCTGTTGTAAGATTAATTGATCAAAAATATTTAATCAAATAATCGAGTCAATTAAAATTAATCTGTTGTAGTTGATATTAATTATTATTTTGTTAATACAAACTCATACTACAGTAAAAATTTCGACAATAGCCTATTTCTCTCTCGGAAATTGCTTACTTAAAAGCACAATAGTATTTTCTAACTGTAAACCAGATAGCGTAAAGAAAATCTTTGCACAAACACTTCAGAAAGAGATGGACATTTGAGTCTACCTCTATTGAAAGTTGAAACACAATGCGAAACCCGTATTAAGTTTTATGGTTTTCCAAGAAAACTTCCACCTTGTTGTCAGCTCATCTTCCTAGTATATGAAATACATACTTTTCTGGGATTCGTCCCCTCAGCCCTTATAAAATAGCCATGTCTACACTATGTGTAAGTGAGAGTGTAACTACCTTCTTCTCTTTCAAAAATCTGGTAATTCTATTACAATAGGAGCCAGTCAAAATCAGTTTTCTGTGGTTTGTGAAAAGTGTAAACTCCTTTATGTCATATGAGAATTTGAGAGGTGAACTCGGTGAAACGTTTGGATTTAAATTGAACGATCGTGGAGAAGTGCTTGACAGAAAAAAAGGTTTTTTCGTGTTTAGTGATGCAGGAAAACATTGTTACTAAACATAGAGCGGCACTTAATTCGGAGCATGTGAGTCTTCATACTCTGTTATTTATGTTTGTCTAAAAAATTCCCGGAGAAAATGATACTATAAATTATAAGCCTCATAATAAGTATGTTAGTAAGTAATTAAAATAGTTGTTTTGTAATATGACAATACAATATATACATACAGCATTTAATACTTATCACCAAACACAAGTTAAATTTAACAATAATTGTGGATTCCCATAATTGTGTATTACAGTACATTAAAACATTTTTCCAACTCGATTAATCTATCGATTAAATTCAAATAGTTAATCGATTAAATATTTTGATCGATCAACAGCACTAATGCACAGTGGATGTGTGCAATGGTCCGGTCATATGGATATGTTGTAAAAGGAATAAGCTAGTTATGATGTTGGATATTTTAGCTCTGTAATCATTGAAAATATACATATATTTAAAAAGGGTTGATTTAGTAAAATTAATTTTTTTCAAGGTTATAATGTTGATATGAACCATTAATGAATCAATTGCTAATTTTGAAAATTAGGGTGGAGAAATATGCATGTTATGATCTATATTGATCTGAAAAAGGGAAAGAAATTAGAGAATATGTAGATTAATTCTGAATTTATGATGTTGTGTCAAAGTTGAGTTAAATGGGAAAACTTACGTATATGTATACACTATGTTAACCAACACATACAACAATTATTGTAACATGAATTCTGTGCACACATATACCAAGTCACGTACAATTTTAGCAAATTAGCATATCAAATGCAAATCAATTGAAATCAATATTTTCCCTATAAATATATTAAACTATTACTACATATAACTCATGACTTCACCTTTTAATGCTATATAATATACAAATTAACATTTCATTACAAATGAATATGTTCTACATTGCACTTATGTTAGATATCGTTAAACAATTATGTATCTGATGATGCTATACAGACGAAAACGTTTATACTTTTCTTTTAGTAACATGTTGTAGCAAATGTTAATTTGTAATGAGAATGATAAGTTATATGATTGAAAATTTTAATAAATATATTTCATAACTTTAAACCTCAGACTCTTGATCAACTTGAAAATCAGATCCGTCAAGTCATACTGGTATTCCTCTGTTTGTTTAAGAAAATATGTATAAAATGCTGGAGAAAACATTCATTTGTAACTTTATGGGAGATAATGGTAAACAATAGACTACATGTGAGAAAAATGTAAGGTTCTACTTTCAATATTTTTCAGGAGAAACAAGTGTTCGAAAATAGGGAGTGACTTTCCACCCATCACATATACAAAATACATTCTTTATAATCCCAAGTAAGTTTAATTGAATTTCATTTATATGTTGTTGTTGTTGTTTTCTAATGCCAGGCATTTGACCTCTTGCACTCCAATATTTTTCAAAGATATTGTCATGGCTAGCCACTGACGCACAGATTTTGAGATGTTCTGAATCCATTTCTTGATTTAAGTTACACAATGGACAGTTAGGAGACTGATATTGCATGCTTTATGTTGATATGAGATCTGTCTGGGAAGTATTGAGTCATTTAATATTTAAAAAGAAGAAGGAAAGAAGAAAATCCCTTTGGAACCTGACATACTTATCCCTGTATCCCTTTTACTTTTCAAAACAATCTTCAAAGTCCTCTTTCGCTTTCTGGTTCCATAAACCTTAACCTCATCCATGGTCCAAAATCTCTTAACAGCAATTTTAGCTTTGGGAAAAGTTATAAGTTTCTGTGTGGAGGCTGACATACCAGGGGAAATGCGATGTTTCCCCCTCCCCACTAAAAAAAAAAAAAAAACCTGTACAAGACATGAAGAATTGTCAGGTGCATTGTCGTTAATTTTGCCACCAAATATTTCATACCAAGATCCTTTGTCAGAACTTCTGAAACAGAATTCAAGGAATCCAAAGATTTGCTTTTTATTCTCTTGTTGTCAGTTGCCGATTTTCGTTGTTTGCAGCCCACATGTGTTCAACACTTACAGGTGTTCTGCTTGTTGATTCCTGGTCATCTCTAAAGCATTGGTGCCACAATTTTATCTGGTTTTTACTCATTGAATGATCACTGAAGTCTTCTTGATCATTCAAATAGTTTCTGTAGTTGAATGTCCAAGTTGGATGCAGTTCACTGATCTACTTACTCTAGGGTGACCAGATTTCCAAAATAAAAAAAAACAGGACACGTATTATTAATGTTGACATGAATCAACGTTTTATGTAAACATTCATTGTTACTTGAGTTTATAAAATGTCAGTGAGCAATAAGGTCCAGTTTTATTTATTTTAAAGGAACAATTACTACACTGTTTACAATAACTGGGCCACAATAATAATTATTCAAGTACATAATAGAGTAGTGTGAATACTTGACTTAAGTAATTGTTGACAATTTTTTATATTGCAACTAGTCTGGGTTAATTAGGTTAACTTATCTGTTTAAAAATACTTCAGATCGGTGTTATTGGTTAAATATTTCGTTTTGAAAATTAATGCTGATCAAAATGAACCAGATCCAAATATGCAATGGCCAAAGAAGAGGAAGAGAAAAGAAAAGAAAGAAGACAAAATAAGAAATCCCAAAGTTAAAGGTGAAGAACATATAAATCATGTTGGGGAAATTGATTCCAAGACGTGTGAAAACAGCTATCCAATTGTTCTTCTAATAGTTGTAACTGTCCTATTCTAAATGAATCTCCTCAAGTTAAATATCTCGGAATAATAATCGACCAACATTTACGTTGGGATAAACATGTACTTTTTCTGTGCAATAGAATAAGAAAAATTATTCACTATTTTGTCATCCTACGAAATTACTTGACTGTTCATACTTTACGACTAATTTATCTCGCATTAGTACAAGCTATATTACAATATGGTATTATAGGATGGTGTAGTGCTTATAGTACCTTTCTCATGCCAATAACTCTGCTACAGAAAAGAATAAAAAAAAAATATGCCTTAATAAACCTCTTGATTATCCTTCAGAGCTGCTATATTCAGAATTTAAAGTATTTCACTTCCATCAAATTTATAACAATGTATTACTGAATTTCATACATAAAAACCGAAACATATTTAATTTATATTCACATAAATATAAAACCAAAAGATCAGACAACATATGCTTGACAGTTCCTAAATGTACTACAACTGTAGCATATAATCACAGTAGCAACTTCGGTCCAAGGCTTTATAACATGATAATAGATAAATTCTCAGACATACAGTTTGCTAATGCTTCTTATTTAAAAAAAAATCTATTGAAAATTGCTGTTAAGAGAGAAAATTTAAAGTTCAATTATTGTGATATGTGTTTTTCTTCTTCTTCTTTTCTTTTATTACTTTTTACTCTGTTATCCAATAAAATGTCTTAACATTAATTTATGTGGAATGCCCCCTGAGCACGAGTATGTAACTTAATCTTTCTGGGGATGCTAGAGAGTTCTTATATTAAAAAAAATCAATATGTATCTTCGTTCTGGCAATAAAGTATTATTATTATTATTATTATTATTATTATTATTATTATTATTATTATAAAATAATAATTATATTTATTGAGCATAGTTTGTGTTGTTATTAGAATAATTATTTTTCGGTACTTGATATAGGCTACCTGACGTACCAAGAATTAAAAGACTGAAGGACACAAATTTAGAAAGAGAGAAATATAAACATAACAATATTGTTTTTCTTGTTCAGGAAATTATTCCAACATTAAGTTTTTAATTTAATAAAACACCTATGAAGTATTTATTTGTAAGTTATTACAGTTGACAATATGAATGTAACATGATTTCATATATTTTTTCTCAATGTCTGTATATATACCGTATATAAAATTTTCTGCAAAAAGTGGATATGTCCAAATGTTTTTTTTTTTTTTTTTTTTTTTTTTCTCCAAGAAACCATATAAAAGAGAACAGTGAAACTTTTTTCCGAAGTTAGTAGATATATGAGATACCTATATCAAATATGTCAGATTATTATATTGTATGAGAAACGTGAGGGACAGTTTTTTTCGTTTTCTGAAAAATTAATACGAGGGAGGATCAAAAAGTAACACACAACAATTTTTTTTACAGAATACTACGTGGAGTGTAACTTTAATAGTGGCAACACCGCTGTAAAAGCGAAACGAGACAGAGTTAATTGTTGTCACTTCTACCACATGTTAGTCTATGTCTGCCCTCCTCCCCCCTAAAAGGTCTCTTCCATCCGACTCACAGCGCATGCGCTGTGGAGAGTTGAAGTTAGTCTCCTGTTAGTTACAGCTCTAAACAGTTGTGCTTCGCCATGTTTACAAAGCAGGAACAGCGATCTTGGCTGAAAATTCAATCTGCCTGTGGTAGTACAGCGCAACAATGTCATGATGGTCTTGTTGAGGCATGTGGAGAGACGGCGGACTGGGTGGCGGAGTGGGTCCGAATCTTCAACGAGGGGCTTGACCGCGTGGAAAACATGGCTCAGTCGGGTTGTCCGAAAAGAATCCTAAAAATGAGAAAAATTGGATCTCGGTGGGTTCTCTGGGATTTGACGGGGGCACAAGGATGGATACAATACGACACCGCTCAAACTCACTGGGAGCGTTATGATCGTGAAGGAGACGCCTTCTTACGGCATATTGTTGCGCTTGATGAGACATGGGCCAGGTCATACGAACCTCTACTTAAGTGCCAATCAAATGAGTGGCGTCATTACTGGTCACCACGCAAAAGAGTGAAAGTTATGCTGATTGTTGTGTACGACTGTGACGGCATCATCCTAACACATACAGTCCCGCAAAGACAGAATGTTAATGCACAGTATTTCCGTCATTTTTGGACCATAATCTGAGACCAGCGTTGCGAAGAAAGAGCTCACACGTTTTGCAGAACCTTCCCATCATTTTGCAGGATAACGCAAGGGTGCACATGGCACACTGTAGCTAATTTGTACCGTCACTGGGGATGGGAAGTGTTTTTCCATCCACCACATTCACCGGACTTAAGCTCCTATGATTATGACTTATAGTGGTATTCATAGACGATTGAAGAAGTGCACTTCACAAAGTGTCACTTTATGCCAGTGTAGAGTTACAATTTGTTACAATTTGGTTGGTAACAGAAGTCCCACAATGCCTTTCAAAACAAGTGAACGAACAATAACAAATTAATGTGTAACCCACAGATTATAATGCTTGTGATTTGAGTTGGGAGCCTAATTCATCGCGCGAGAAAGAAAATATATATTTAAAGTTGTTTTATTTCAGTTTCTAGTTTTTGTTGCCGATAGTTTAGATTATTTCAGTCAGTTCAGATATATAACATTTTATTAAATAGTTAGTGATACTGCTGGTGAAATTAGGTTAGGTTTTGTAGAGTACATAACTAATTTATTAATTTATATAGTTAGATTAGGTTCTGTACATATTTTTTTCATTGATTTATGTCACTAAGTTAGATTTTGTATGTATCCGTTCCACTGATTTATATAGTTCGGTTAGATTTTGTAAGCTACATATCTTCTATTAGTTTATATAGTTAGGTTAAGTTGGACAGAGTAGGTTAAGTTTTGTGTATGTTTATATATATATATATATATATAATCATTAAATTTATATCGTTAGGTTAGGTTTTATACGTATCTGCTTCATTGATATATCGTGTTATTTCCGTAATTTTCATTTTTTCTTTTTCGTGAATAGTGAATAGAAGTAAAAAAAGAATGAAATAAACACATTACTACTGCTATTATTATTATTATTATTATTATTATTATTATTATTATTATTATTATTATTATTATTGTTATTACTGTTTTCTCTCTCTCGTGTCCATTATTGCCTGCTCTTCAGGAATATTTTGAATGCTAAATGTTTCTACAATGCAAAACAAAATAGGCCTAATAGTATGAGATCTCTTTTCATGGTGAGGTTATGACTGCACATGAACTAGAGACAGTAGATGTATTGCTTACCGGCATGAAAATAATATTACCGGTATGAAAACAGTAATGATTATATCAACATCAAGATAAATCTTATCTCAAAATACAGGTCATCAACAAAAATCAAAATCATTTTAAACCCAATATAATTATGGAATCTGCTTAGAAGGCAGGCACGTGAGGTCTCTCAATGCTAATTTAAAATAATTATACCTACATTAGATTGAAGTTAGTTTAATATTATTTAAGTTAAAAAATTCGTTTCAGTAATAAAAAATAGGTTATATAGACATATCTACCTACTTATCACTTCATAGAATTGAGGTTATAAATATACGAATGTTACTACAGAAATACCTGAACTATAATATTATATATATTAATGTATGGTACATATCTGTAGCATAGAATTTTAATGCAGTCAATAACTGTATTATTGGAGGCACTGGCAAACGTCTATTATTCGTTTTTGTCAACCAGTCACCGAAAATATAAGCAATCTCAATAAGTTTCTTTATCAAATCGGAACCGTTTTTTTTAAATTCTATATCATTATAAAATTCCACGGGATTGTCTTTAGGCCTATCTCTAATTTGTACGTTGTCCACTAATTGTGCCATCTCTTCCGCACGTTCTAATAATTCGACAACTTCCAAGACGTCCGCCATTTTTCTACAAAGTGTCACTTTCGGCTCAAAGTGTGGTCGGAACTACACTTTCATTCAAAGTGTTCCTTTGCACCAAAGTGTCGACTGTGCAAAGAAAAGTGATACTTTGCGTCTTCCAAAGGACACTTTAATCGAAAGTGTCGACTATGAATACCAGCCTTAATCCCAAAGATGAAGGAACCACTTCGTGACGTTCGATTCCGGACTGTTCCTGATATTCTGCAGGCAGTAGGGTGGTCCATCAGAAACATCAACAGAACTGGAGCTGCTACAGGGATACTACGACTTCCACATCGCTGGCAACGAGTTGTTGACAATGCTGGTTACTACATTGAAGGACTGTACAAGTTTCACAGATGTATCACTTGTATATTCGTAATAAATAAATAGTTGTGCGTTACTTTTCGATCCTCCTGTATTTTGGACTTGTCTGGTTTTTGCTATCAACCGTTCAGTTGTTTTTGCTGTTAATAACATTTCGTATAAATTACCTTTTTTATTATTATTATTCAGACTCACCTGCAGACTTACATGGTATGTGGTATCCTACTGTTAGGAGGACATTGGTGTGCCTATCGCGCCTATACCGATGTGTGGATAGACCTATTTTTCAAGGACTGTCCCAAGAGGCACTTACCATGTGCATACAGAGCGTGGCTTCAGCAGCGCAAGCCATCAGTGCCAAGAAAGTGAGTACTTCTCTGATAAAATGAGGTGTGTAAGTCGTACTGGTACGCAATCTCTAGTTTCTTAAACAATTCTCATTAATTGATCTTATTATTTTACGAGTGGATATAGTTATCAATTACACATTTCAGACGCAAGTATTACTCAAGCCATTCAAGTTATTACCACAGGCACAGTCACAGTCACGAAGCTCAATATTTACTAAATATGCAAACATAGATAGTTATATATTATTTTAATGTACCGAAGTACATATGATTTTCCATGCAGATATTCTGCGTCATCATACGATGAAAGAGTAATGGAATGGAGAAAAATTCTCTCCGGCGCCGGGATTTGAACCCGGGTTTTCAGCTCTACGTACTGACGCTTTATCCACTAAGCCACACCGGATTCCACCCCGGCATCGGAAGAATCGTCTCAATTACTCTTTCATCGTATGATGACGCAGAATATCTGTATGGAAATCATATGTACTTCGGTACATTAAAATAATATATATGATATGCGTAAATCACTTCGTGACTTAAGACGGCGCTCATTCCGTCAGATCCCGGCCAACTAGTCACTCATTACGAGTGCACCTCAGCACATGTGTGGACTTCGGTCCTAGGTTCATAGATATCTATGACGTAGTGCAGAGGGCGGCCACTAGAGGGAACCCAAGAGTTGAAACTGAGACGATTCTTCCGACGCCGGGGTGGAATCCGGTGTGGCTTAGTGGATAAAGCGTCAGCACGTAGAGCTGAAAACCCGGGTTAAAATCCCGGCGCCGGAGAGAATTTTTCTCCGTTCCATTACTCTTTCATCGTAAACATAGGTAGTTGCTCACCACCAGGATTGCTACTATCACCTCATCACAGACTCTTTCCATAGCAGACGATAAAATGTATTGTACTTTCGATATCGTGTTCTTTTGAAAAAATTAACACCTTCCTTCCACTATTGAAATATGAAATACATAAGGTTTATATATTATTTTCACAAAATATATATTATACTCTATAAACCCACTTTCCTGGATCTTTCAGAAGAAGGATAACTCTTACCTATTTTTCTTACAATTTATAGTACTACAAACGTCTCCTTGTCCCATATTATTATTCAAATTATTGTATTTTAGCCATTTACAGTTATTACAACCGATAACGAACATTTCACAGTTTACATAACTTTTCACAACAAAGCGAAATATGGCATAGTCAATGCCTTTTCGATCTAGACCAGGCCGTAATGTTTGTTCTGGTTTTCTATTTCAGTGTATGGAGCTCAGTGAAATATTATATTATAACTTTATTGCGTATCATTGCTAAGCTTTAGGCCTATTTAGTGTAATGTGTCCATAAGTTCTGTTTACTTCTTGTTGCATAATATGTTGCAGAAATAATTACAAAACTGTTATTTTAATGTGAAAAGAATTTTACGCGTTAACATAATCTGTTCGCATCAACATTTTAAGTTTAGAATGGAAGCTATTTTGAGGTTCAATAAAAACGAATTTATATTGTGATTTTAATTTAGCACATCTACCTTCCTTAATTGTAGACAGAAAATTTACCATACCACTCCTATGAAATTAGTGTACGTACGATTGTGTTACTTCGTCTCTTAGGTAGTAGATAAATACAATAATTCAGTACTCAATTGTAGTATTAAAATACAGACAAATAGAATGTGATGGGTGTCATACATAACATTATGTTTAATTATAATGTATAATTGCGAATATAGGAATATAAGTTAAATATAGTAAACAGAACCTATACTTTCCATATGACATAACATATATATGTAGTGGCAGGGCATTAGAGACCACTATAATTAGACAGAAACGGGCAACTGGTACAGTAAACATAACCTATAATTTCAACATATCTAAATATTCGTGCGGTGCAACTGAAAATTACTGAATCGTGCATAAATGAATGTACAATAATTTCGCAATATTTAATCGAAATAAAGGCAGGTATTACACATATGAACAACGTAATTTTCACACCAAAAATGTTACACCTTAACTCGCAAGGAATGATGTCTGAAGTGTCTCCTAATCATTGTTTTAAATTTTATTAATGCAATTACACTACGTTTTAGAGAAATATATGTTACTCTTTATGCATTCCAATTAATTTATATGGTTGAAACGCATCCCTTCGTGATCGGGTTAAGCGAGTCACATGGTCTGCCTTACAGCCTATATTAGATCATGATGGCAGTGACACAGTCTATTGTTCCTAGTACTCACAGTGCTCCAAGCGGCTAGCAACTACCATGAGAAATTCGAAAAATCACCCCAAGCTTCGTGACTGTATATAGTAGACTGTGTTATTACCATCTGTGTGGTATTTAGAAGTCTTCTGAAAAGGTTACTTGAATCAATTTGTTACAGAGTCCAATTGATGGAGAGTTGTTCCAGATAAAGCATCTTCTTATACTGCGGGAACAGATTGCACCCTTTCAGGTGGATTTCACAATCAAGGAGATGAGTTTGGATTTCAGTAAAGTGAAGACTGCAGGTGAGTAAGAAACATATGAATTAAAAGCATCGGTAGGACAATTAGACTAGCTGAGTATGAATGTAAAAAGTAATACGCATTCATTTTCATTGACACTACAAAGGCCCTACAGTTTAAGGTACAAAGGCCTGTTCTTCAGGGATTATTATTAGTCCAGAATGTCTTCGGTCAGGTGACATTTCTTATTCCTTTAGGATTATAGGTCAACAGTAGCTTTGATAACAGTGTTGCCAGGTATGAAATAAAGAATGCCTTTTACTGACATCAAGTTTCCATGTATTTCTCCCGTGATGATGCCATATTTAGCAATTATTTGTGTGACAATCATTTTGTAAAATTCACTGCAGTTTTCATCGTAATTAAAATATACCTAAAATTCGTTTTTGATCAATTCTGCAGAACTCCTCTTTCTTTTATTTATCCACTTAATACCCATGATTGAAAATATTCTCTCTGGAAATGCATTTGATAGGAACATGCTTAATAAAATCTTAATTACAATTAAAGTGTTTTTCCATTTTTATGGACCATTTAACCTACAAGATAAACCCATCTTTCTATAACTATCATACTTGTGACACTTTCTTTTAATCTTTCTGCTACCTTTGCCTTCCCAGAAAACAAATCTCCAATTTCAATTACTTCCCAATACATTTCATCAACATTTAGTTTTTCCTCTAAGCCAAGAGATTCTACTATACGATTTCCGGGCTAAGAATATGTTGTACTGTAAACAAAGCTGCAAAAGGTATCTATCTGCGAGCTACTGTGATTGGGCAGAATTGTGGCATTACTTTACCTGCCATGTGGATGTCACTTTTAACTGTACAGTAGAACCTCTATTATCCATGGTAATGAAGGGGGTGGACTGAACGGTTGATCAAAAAAATCGGATAATCCGTACCATGAAAGATTTGTATCTCCTCCATGGTCTTGTATTTAACTCGCTATGTAGTGGATCAGGAAGTTCACTAATTTAAGTCTGGTTGTCAACGACGGGTTTTTAAGGGACAAGGAGGCCCTTTGTAATGACTGTCTCAGGAAAGATATGAATGAAAGAGGTCTCATGTTGTAGATTTACGTACTTTTTTACACTTTGTCCTTGGTTTTTTTTATTAAATCGCACAGTTGTAACTCCATTCTCATATTCTGATGCGAAATGAGCCACAGTTCCTCTTTCTCAAACCATTCAATTATTTCCATTTTTTTTCGATACTTAGCACAACACGTTTTCTGTTAACACCTGTGGAAGACATTTTATATAGGGGAGAGTCGGGTAGTATCGGACATCGGGTAATATCGGACAGTGAGTTTCTTTCATCTACCACACGATGATAGCACCTGATTGACATGGTTACATTTCTGTGATGTCGCATAGAGAAACGTAACCATGTCATTCAGGTACTACCATACGGTGGTAGATGAAAGAAACGCACTATCCGATACTACCCGACTCTCCCCTACAAGTTATATTATAGAACGGAAATTCTAATAGTAGACAATATTGCGTAACGGTAAAGAGTTATAATAACACTCTGTAGCAAAAAACATATGTAGAGCCTACTAATATGATATACAAAACAGTACTTTATATAAGTTATTTATTTCTGAAGAAAAAAAAAAAGAGCAAGAAATAGAGTCGGACAATCCGCCAATCGGTTAATAGGGTGACGGATAATCGGGGCTCTACTGTATATAACTGTCACCGCTCGGTCGAGGTCACGTTCTTACGAGAAAATCGGAAAAATGACGACTAAAGTAAGTAAATATGAATGCAATTCAGATCCGATGTCGTGAACAGGCCTGTTAAGAGCGTCGGAGGCCTACTAATATGTAATGAAAGACATAAAATAACTATTTTAATTGCCTACCTAATCAGACTCAGAAAAGGCGTTGACTCCTTTCAGGAAACTCCCCTCCTCCTCCTCTTCACCACTGCTGCTGCTGACTCAGCTGGGTTGATAATGAACTGGTCAACAATGGTGTCGCTCAGGCCGTTCAATTTCCAGAATTTCCCCTTCTACATGGCATATGAATGACCGCTACATATCAGGTGTTACCAACTTTAAGCCTTCGTTTAGTAAGGTTCTGACTTCATTAAGTTTAAAAGATGTATTATTTAGGCAACATACCCTTTCACTTTGCTCCAAACGGCTTCTATGGGATTTAATACACAGTGATAAGGAGGGAGTCTTAACACTGTGTGACCTGCTTGTTCTGCCATAGAATCCACAACATATTTGTCGAACTTCTTGTTAATGTTAGCTATCTTTATCTGTTCTGTCAGTTCGTCCTTCACCATGTCCGTCCTGTATCTTATTCCTTCCGCATCCATCCACTCGATCATATCTTTTTTCATCCACTGCTTAGTGGGAACGCAATCCAACTTCACATTATGTTGTTGTTGTTGTTTTCTAATGCAAGGCGTTTGACAATAAAGTCATTTGACCTCTTGCACTCCAATATTTTTCAAAGATATTATCATGGCCAGCCACTGAAGGACAGATTTTGAGGTGTTCCGAATCCATTTCTTGGTTTGAGTTGCACAATGGGCAGTTAGGGGACTGATATATTCCAATTCTATGCAGGTGTTTGGCCAAACAATCATGGCCTGTTGCCAATCTAAATGCAGCTACAGACGATTTTCGTGGTAAATCGGGAATTAACTGTGGATTTTGATGCAGAGAGTTCCATTTTTTCCCATGGGATTGTGTTATCAAATTTTGTTTGTTGAAGTCTAAGTATGTAGATTTAATAAATCTCTTCACAGAGTAATACGTAGATTTAGTAACAGGTCTGTAAGTAGCAGTGCTGCCCTTCTTTGCTAAAGCATCCGCATTCTCGTTTCCCAGGATTCCACAATGGGATGGTATCCACTGGAATACAATTCTTTTATTGAGTGATATTAATTGAGAGAGCATTTTAGTTATTTCTGCTGTTTGCGATGAAGGTTTGTGTTTAGAGACGATTGATAGAATAGCTGCTTTGGAGTCTGACAATATAACTGCATTCCTAAATTTATTGATGTGGCATAGAAGATTCCTGAAACTTTCACTTATTGCAATGATTTCTCCATCAAAACTTGTTGTTCCATATCCAAGAGATCTATAAAGTGAGAAGAGACAGCACATAACACCTGCATCGGCACCTTGTTCTCTGGAGATCAAGGATCCGTCAGTGTATAAATGAAGCCAGTTTTGTGGAGGGTACCTAATATTAATTGTCTCTAAAGACAATTGTTTCAGTATTTCAGTGTTTACTTCTGATTTCAGTATTTATTCTGTTAAATTTAGATTATGGTAGGATGCATTGTCCGTAATTACACTGTTAGGTGCAAATGAAGACAAAATTCCTTTAAACCAATTTATGAAGACGTTGCCTGTCATCTCTTCATGATAGTTCACTGTTTTCTTTCATTCCATAATGAACTCCCCACCCTCCACAAAACCACCTTCATTTCCTATGTGAAGTAAAATGAGCATGATGACCTTGGAGACAAAGGAGGTGCAGAGTCTGGTCACCTGAAATTTTAACTATTGTGACAGCAAAGTATATTGTGGAAGTGAAATTATAATGTTATAGTCGTGATGAAAAGTTTTTGAAGTGACAGTGAAAAGTGTTATAGTTGCAGTGAAAAGTGTCATAGTGTCGGTGCAGTGAGTGAGGTGAGAGTAAGATGAGTGTGGCAAATAATTATCTGTGCTAAATTATAAGCGTGCATGCATGGCTAAAGTTGTAAATCTGATTTATGTACATATGTATTAAGATCTAACGAGAGTATTAACCCTGGAAACAGAGTGACTTGAAATCAGGAGGACTGGAGTTCGATCTACAGAGACTGGCAATCCTGGTTGAAGTTTTTGTGGTCTCTCTGAGTTTACACCAGACAAACACCGAGATTGTTCCTTAAAATATGGATCACGCTAGCAGAGTCTTTTATTTAGATTTGCGAAGTATTTAGATTTGTAGTGTATTTTAATTTTTACATTTATTTATTTATTGTTATCTGTAACTGCCATCAGTTGAAACCCCATTCGTAGTTAATAAATATTCATTCATTTAGTTGGTTTTGACAAATTAAACCTAAATAACCCCATTGGTTTTATTTTCATAGTTTCCTGTTTATAAGTTGCCCTGGTATCTCTTATCTGTTGTTTGTATCTGTTAGCGGCAGGAGAGATATCATTTGCCTGTTTAGGCCAATATGGTAAGCTGTCAATTATACATCGCAAGTGAATGATATCACGAACTTGACTCCAATGAGATCTGTTGAAAGTCGTCAATTTTGTAGTTATGCAGTATCGTACAGTACAGCATGGTTCACTATAATTTAGAACAGCAGTATAGTGAATCTAATCCCAGACCACTGAATTCCAAACAAAAAATATACCTTAAATATATAAATTAGATTATAAACCAAGAGGCAAGAGAGAACAAGGACGTCCAATGAAGAAATAGAAATATCAATTCAATTTAATTCGATAATGTGTTAAATTGGAAAAATCATATTAAAGAAATGACCCCCCAAACTAAATTCAGCTTGTTTTGCTATTAGATCTATGCAAAAGATAGTAAATATCAATACCTTTGCATACTTCCACTCGGTAATGAGTTTTGGAATAATATTCTGGGGAAATTCCACAGATAGTAACAGTATATTCCTATTATAAAAAAGAGTAATTAGAATAATAGTAGGTGCCAAATCTAGGGAATCTTGTAGGACTATTTTCAAAAAACTACAAATAATGCCCATGGCTTGTCAGTATATCTCTTCATTAATAGTCTTCCTCGTATGTAATCGTGAAAACTTTGTAACTAATTCAACAGTTCATAGCATAAATACACGTCAAAAAAATGACTTTCATACTCCATCGGCAAGTCTATCGTGCTATCAAAAAGGAGTGCGTTATATGGCAGTAAAAATTTTTAATAGTCTCCCTATCGATATAAAAAATGAAACTCAAAACATAAGATTATTTATGGCCAAATTAAAGAAGTACCTAATTTCTCACGCCTTCTATTCTGTAAGTGAATTCATGACATTCAATAACACTCCATGAAATTGATACTAAAACTATGTGTTGTACTAGTAGACTATATTGTAAATCTCGTCTGTATGTAGAGTAGCTTAATATCAAAGACGGACATCTGACCTCAATCGAAATTTAGATAGCTATGGTTTTTTAT
Source organism: Periplaneta americana (assembly GCF_040183065.1). Taxonomy (NCBI): domain Eukaryota; kingdom Metazoa; phylum Arthropoda; class Insecta; order Blattodea; family Blattidae; genus Periplaneta; species Periplaneta americana. Next base: position 164,451,301 of record NC_091131.1, read on the forward strand.
ACAATTTTTCATGCTCTTTCCAGTTATAGTGAAACCATATGCAAACTCTAACACTACATTTATAAAATAAATTGTGCTAAATATTACAAAGAACACTGTGAATTAAAAAATTGCCTCTAGATCAAAACTATGGAGATGACAGATGTCCGTCTTTGATATTAAACTACTCATATATTCCATCTAGACTGTGACTATAAATTAAGACTATAATAGTATTAAGTTTTTTGACTTGTTCCATATTCTAGCTGTAAAGCAATGTATGAATACCATGGAATGTTAATAAATACAATACAATACTATACAAAAACCTAAACACGCCAATAACCCAAAATCTCTGTTTTTGTAAGGCGTTAAGACAATGGAATGAGCTCTGAAATAAATGGGCCACGAACCTACATACTCCCCACATAAATTTCGGTATTTTTCAAATTAAAGCCTAAAAAATTGGAGCCTTGAATTTCCCGTGTTGCCTTGGGTAATTCAAGAGAAAATAATATTGCTAGCTGGTTTGGAATCTCATCTTTACAGGTGTGAACACTGTAGGTTGGCAAAGAAATAAGTTGGATAAAATCGGCAGAATGAAAATGTTGCGAGTGTCATCCCGACATTTTCTTTTCATTGGAATCATTCACGCCTTGTTGGGCTTCATAATGGAGTTTCTTTTATCGAGAGAAGCAAGGAGAGGAGAATAGCTGAAGGTACAGTTTTGTTTGCATATAATTGAACAATTTTGGCATTACGTTAGTGTGTGTGCCTCCCTCTGCAGTTATTATGTGACGTTCTTCCTATGTGATGGTGATGGTGGTAATGGTAATTCGCAACATGGTAGAGAAAACAAATTGTTGCAAATCTCGTAAAAGGCGTAATGGGAAAATACATACGAATATCTTCATGACAATCTTTGACAAAAGTATAGAAAAAAAACTATGGTTTTTTTGCTGAGTTGAAGAATATTTATGCCTTTGTAAATTGAAGCATTTTCATTGGTGTCCTGTCAATGAAGCAATTAAAATCTGATTCCTCCTACCATACTCTTATGTCTACATAAATGTACAATAATATGAGTCAAGATACAGTAATGGAGGAAAAAAATGTTCAAATTTCAAATTCAAATTTCAAATTTATTTACAATTTACATTTGAATTGAATACATATGAATAGATACCCGAAATGAGCATAATGCTCGTGCTCGGGTACAGTCCAGTAGTCTACATAAATTTTACAGGGTTCAAATAATAATGCTGATGATAGAAATAATAGTAACAATAATAATAATAATAATAATAATAATAATAATAATAATAATAATAATAGTGATAGAACAAAAATATTTACAGTAATAAAATAAATACTAAGACGGATAAAATAAAATATAAAACCACTAGCGAGAGTTAACACAACTTAAATAAGCATATAATAACCGGAAAAAATGCCAAACTCGAAAATCAACAGAAAAGTTCGTTGTATCGCAGACGACAGCAACCGCCGTATTGACATTGTGTTGTGCATTAATGGTAGTAGTGGGGAGCTGAAAGTCTACGTAACTGCCGTTCTCTTCTAATCTTCTCGTAAAATCATGGGAAGTTAATGCTGAAAAAACAAAATGTCTACGAGTCAAACTGTTTGCTATTACCAGGATAAATACAAATAATACTGAAATATATTAATCGAGTTTCAGTTATAGATCTCTCCTTTTGTGCAAGAGGTATCATATCAAAATATTTTATGAATGGCGGGGAAAATATAAATTTCAAGAACTTTCTAGTGACAAGTACAATCAAGCGTATCTGTGGCGATGCTAAGAAAATCATTTATTGGAGATATACACTGTTATTAATTAAGAAAATGATCTATTTATATTTATTACAATGTTTTATCTTATGGTACATGCATCAGATAAATACAATAAAAATTAGTACCATATAATGCTAGTAACACTTAAAAAAATTATAATAAAATTTTTCAAATATCATACAAATATTTTCACTTTATTTTTAAACTTAAGAATGTGTAAATTGCTTAGGTCTGGATTATTTTTCAATACTGAATTGTATAGTCTTGGTCCATAATTCCTACTGTGTCTTAATCCAGCTGTAGTGTGGCATTTAGGTTCTGCCAAAAGAGTTGGGACATTTCTTCTGGTGTTATGTATATGTTTTTCAGTTATAAAATTCATTCGATTTTTGTGAAAATAAGTTAGTAATGTATGTTTATATATTTGCTCAATTTTTAGTACTTGGAATTTAGAATAAATGAATTGTGTCGGATAATCAAGTGGTTTATGCAGACAAATTTTGATGATACGTTTTTGTAGTAATATTAATGGAGTTAAGATAGTCTTTATCATTCCACCCCATCCTGTTATTCCGTATTGGATGACTGATTGAAACAAGGCTAGATAGAATAGGGTATTTCCAAAATTTTAATGCTGTGAGTGTTATCCTTTGTTAGTGACAACTGTAGTGGAGAAACAAAAACTTTTACTCTGGATGAAAAAATTACGCTCCTAGAAGCAAGTGATACTCAATAGCAATCTGTTCTGAGCATTATACAACCACTAATTTATGATTTCTTTTTCAAATTCCTTTGCATGGCTTTCTCCTATTACAGCGACATTATTCTGCATTTGTTTCACACATTTAACCAGTTTCTCTTCATACCCTTTATTATTCTTTTCTTCTAGCTCTTTTAACTTGTGTAAATATGCATACCGATTTTGTCTTGATGGTATTTGATTTAATTCATCACTTGTAAGGCATTTTCCTTTCGTTACACATCTCCATTTTTCATTTAGGTTATGATTAGGCTACTGCTACTGCTGATGAACTTTTCATCCTCCACATTTTTTCTTTTTGGATTATATACAGGCATATACAAACTCAAATGTAACACCTGCAACAACTTCTATATAGGACAGACAGGCAGATCATTTCGAACACGTTACAAAGAACACATCACAGCCATAAAATTGCAAAACACCTCCACATATGCAGAACACATCACAAATGCTAACCACACCTACAGAGACATCAACACAGACATGGAAATACTGCACATCCAACCAAAAAGCCAGAAACTAAACACACTAGAACAATATGAAATATACAGACACAACTCAATTTCAGAACACACACATTCTTTGACTCTGTGTTACACCACACGAACACACCCTCACAGGAAACAAAACAAGAGGTGCCAAGACCAACAACGACCAGTTCTGAGAATGACCTATAATAGGTCGAAACATGTACACCAGGTATGATAGAATTTAACACAAGAAAATCTTATAATACACATTCCGAAGTGATACAGTGTTAAAAGTTGTGTAATCAAGATGTATATGTATTAATAATCTCTCATGCTGATTTTAACTCCGTGATTGTTTCCTAAAGTTTCCTCTCTATTTTGATGGAAGGATCACATTTATTACCTTAAATTTCCTCAACTTTATTGCAAAAAACTGGGAACTTTCAACAACATAACTAGTACTGTCTGCCGTTGTGATGGTTATGATTTCCTTATCATATTTTAAATTGTGTAATTGTTTCTACTGCATTCCATATATTTATTTTGTTCTTACAGCTTTTGGCCTTCTGCATAAACGCAAGAGATTATTCTCTTTGGGCACAAATAATGCATTATTAGAATTCCTCCTGGAAGGAACTCCTACTGTACGGGAGCAGTTGGTAGATTCTCGGAAGGAAGTGGACAAGCAGCTCAAATCGTCCTGTGAAGCATTCATACAACATGCTACGAAGAGTTTAGCAACACCTCTTTTAGCTTTTCTTGATAAGGTAAGTAATTGAGCTAGCGAAGTCAGTCAGTGACGAATACAAATCAGAATTAACTGCTGTGATAGAGAGCACTTTCCACTTTTACATCTACGAGGGCTGGATACAAACTAGTGGCAACACTGCTACTGTGCTGGGAATATTAGTGTTCCTAGTGCTTGTAGTAGTACCCATATATGTGTAAAGGAGGCCTTATATTAGTACTTGTAAGGCCATGCTAGAAGGAAGCAAAAGTACGAGTTGTTGGAGTGTTGTTAGCAAATGAAATTGCAATAAAAACATGTTTACAAAGTTAACTCAAAATGACAGGAGGAACAAATGCTAAGGAATGTTATCAAGATCTTAGGAAAGCATGTGGTGAACAAACATTACCATATCAAACTGTGGCATAATGGGTAGCAGCATTTTGTTAGGATTGTGACATGGAAGATGCATTCAAGTCAGCCAGCCAGTGACGAGAATAACTATTAGGGTGGATCGGAAAATTTTTATTTCGAATACATATATATATATATATATATATATATATATAGGTACGAAAAGTTGCAAATGTCATTGCATTGAAACACATGAGAAATTTATAATACGAAATATTTATTTTCAGTCAATGACTTTACTTTCTAGGTGTTACGTGCTGTCTCTTCTCACTTTATAGATCTCTTGGGTATGGAGCAACAAGTTTTGATGGAGAAATCATTGCAATAAGTGAATGTCTCAGGAATCTTCTATGCCACATCAATAAATTTAAGAATGCAGTTATATTGTCAGACTCCAAAGCAGCTATTCTATCAATCGTCTCTAAACACACACTTTCATCTCAAACAGCAGAAATAACTAAAATGCTCTCTCAATTAATATCACTCAATAAAAGAATTGTATTCCAATGGATACCATCCCATTGTGGAATCCTGGGAAACGAGAATGCGGATGCTTTAGCAAAGAAGGGCAGCACTGCTACGTACAGACCTGTTACTAAATCTACGTATTACTCTGTGAAGAGATTTATTAAATCTACATACTTAGACTTCAACAAACAAAATTTGATAACACAATCCCAAGGGAAAAAATGGAACTCTCTGCATCAAAATCCACAGTTAATTCCCGATTTACCACGAAAATCGTCTGTAGCTGTATTTAGATTGGCAACAGGCCATGACTGTTTGGCCAAACACCTGCATAGAATTGGAATATATCAGTCCCCTAACTGCCCATTGTGCAACTCAAACCAAGAAATGGATTCGGAACACCTCAAAATCTGTGCTTCAGTGGCTGGTCATGATAATATCTTTGAAAAATATTGGAGTGCAAGAGGTCAAATGACTTTATTGTCAAACGCCTGGCATTAGAAAACAACAACAACTATTTCATAGCCCAGCCATAGCTTATAACCACTGCAACAGTCACTCCATCTTCTTTTTCGTCGATTTCATCTCTTTGCCTGGTTCTAGCTCTTCATATTGTTTATTCCATCATATGGTCCTTTTATGACCAGCAGCCCTAAGGATTATATTCAGATTTTAGCCATTTTACTGTCCAGCATTGGCAGTACGACTTCTACAGTTTATTCATTGTGCCTCATATTAAATGATAGTCCATTTGTCGTTTTTATTCATGAATATAAATTTCTGAAAATGCAATTTTTTTTTTGTCAGACAGCAGATACCCGATTTTCATATCTCTAGATCATACCTGCACAAACAGCACTCAACAAGCACGTGCGCTCCTTCAGAGTGGGAGAGCCGTGTTTACCGCTCGCCGAAACGGAGAGGAAGATACGTCAGAATGACATAGACTTGCTATAGGTAGAGGAGAGGGAAACGACCACTCACTTATCTAGTGGAGTGCAGTGTGTAGGCCTATTCTCAGTAACTGTTTCACGTTGCTTACCTACTGCTACAGTACTGTATGGAGGAATCTAAAAGACGGAACATAACATTTAACATTTAATGATTTACAGCTCGAACTTATTGATCTTCAATGTGACCTAAGGGGTAAAGATCGTTTGAATAACGCTACTAGCCTGGTTCAGTTTTACAAGACTAAACATTAGCAATAATATCCACGACTACACAGGCTGGCTGTGAAAATGATTGCTATGTTTGGCTCAACATTTATATTTGTGAGCAACTGTTTTCAATAATCAACTTTAATAAAGGCAGGCATCGAACATCTGTAACTGATGTTTCATTACAATCAGTAGGCTACTGTTCCTTTCAGCTGCCAACAGCATAAAACCTCGTTTTGATGTACTGATAAATAAAAATATAACAAAATTATATTGTACATTTAAGTAGCTATAGAATTTCTATTATTTCTGTAAAATAAATATTTCTTTATTAATTAATAATAGTCCAAGATAGTTTTGCAAACACTGAACGGGAATTCATTTCATAAACACTCGTAATAGTACTTCCTTTTGTGTATATTTTGTACGAGATCCACCCCTTCTTCCAGTCCACCCTTATACAGAGCGCAGCTAATATCTGTATTCCGCTTATGAGCTGTGAGCCGGCTCGGAGAGCGCAAACCTTGTGCAGGCCTGCTCTAGATTAATATTATAATAGATGTTGTATTGTAAACATCATTAATATGCCTTAACAGGTTGTAGTATTTAGATTTCATATAGAATTGTTTCACAAAATGACGAAATCCATTTAAATTGTTTTCAAAATATCTTTCTGTGACATAAATCATATTGGGTGCTAAGTAAGCAAATAGTAATCCACTCAAATTTCTCCAAGGACATGTTAAAAAAATGGCAGACAGAGTATCCTATGGGAATAACAAAGAAAAAGTCGTCACTATGTTTATCCTATATGGTTTCACTTTCTGGAGACATACTAAAACACTCGTAATTTTGTAAATACTTTTTGACATTAACATCCTTAAAATCGGAATTACCTATTTTTTTAATCCTGTAAAAGTGACTAAATTTTTATTTTACTCTGGAATCCGCCATTTTTCGTTAACCTTTAGATTTATTACATAAGTTGTAGAACTAGGGAGAGAGTTGTTTTAAATTTGATTTATTTACTATAATCAGAAAAAAGAAAACAATATTTGGTGTTTCGAAATTAAGTGAAGTGCCTATGAAAATTTGTACTAGCTTGTATATTTACGCCAAACAATTAGTTTTCCTTCATTAGTATGTAATTATCAGATGAATGAAACTAATTGAAGATTCCTTAATATTATTTATTCAATGTATGTTGCCCATTGCATGTGAGTTCACTGTTGTTTAATATTTATTTAGTTAATTGGTATGTTTCAGGGACAAGTGTTTGTTAGTATGCAGACTGAAGTTGGAGGAAACGTCACTTTGGCACAACAGCCATTTGCTCGTGCAGACATCATTGGTCAGATTGTACAAGAGACTCAGCGCCTTATCAAAAACAAACTACCAGTAATTCAAAGGAGTATGCAGCTTTACTTGGCAAATCGTGAAACAGAATTCATATTGTTTCGTCCAATCAAGGTATTATTTTACTTTTAAATCACGTTCAGTTTTATATTTATTTACTAGCTGATAAATCGGCAAACCACCACTGTGTCACCCTGACTGAAGTCGCGACGCTGTTATTTCCGGCGTGACTCCTCCTCTTTTCTTACGACTTAGGAAGTGAAGGCTCTATAAAGTCTAGGTAGGTAGTATCTTCGCCATTTTTGTTCTTTCGTTCCTAAGCTATCATACAAGAAATCTATTTGCCACACCGTTAAACATTATCATGTCATAGCTCCTATGATAATAAATCAAACGCACTGTAATTCAGCAAATAATTGAGCGGCAAATAACGTCTTCGTGTGCTTTCTGCGAACGCCAACGAAAGAGCCAAAATGGCGGTCGATTATATTAAGTATTAATCGAGCCTTAAGAAATTAATAATGTCTTCGTAAGCGAATCACAAGACACATACGTTTAAATGTAGCCGACCTGCAATGCGATTGGCTGCCGGAAATTAGAGCGACCGGACTATAGTAAATCTGGGGCGAGTCATGGTTTGCATACCCACAGCCTCGCCTAGGGGTTATTCCTGTGATCACTCACTGACCTTTAGAATAATTATAAAAAGTGATTTATTTTTATTACATTGTAGCAATGAATATTACATTTATCATTTGGTTAAATATCTTTATTGTCGAAATGTATATTTTTCTTTAAGAATTTAATACTAATGGTCAATATGGCGGACTAGTTGTGTATGCATTGCTCCTGATTCTACCTATTTCCAGCAGGTTTCTTGGTGTTTGCAATCAAGGTAATAACTAATAACAGGAGTGTAATATAATAGCAAGATTTTCTCATTCTTAAAGAAATTATGGACAGAAATAGGGTAACAAATGATACTGTTAAGTACGTGCTGCAGGATGCAGACATGCTAGCATTCCTACCAACCTCATAAAAGAACATGTTGTCGCTGACTTGAGGGACACCATCGCAAAGGATCATGGAGTAATTGCAAGTATGACATCTTTGTGGTGGAGAAAAATAATAAAATAGCGAAACTTAAGAGCAAAATAAACGATTTAGAACAGTACCAACATTGGCAATGTTTATATGTGTTTGGTGTTGGGAGGCATCTGGTAAATATATCGATAAACTAGTGGTCGCCATCACGCAGAAAATCAGGGCTGTTGGTAAATGACACAACTGCAGGTATAAACATATAAGAAGATCTCACAGAAGTGCTTCATAAACTGCTGCAAGATAAGTTCCCAAAATGTTTGGACCCTAGATGGGACAATTATTGTCAAAACCGAGAACACGAATAGAAAAGTAAACAGGGCCGTGATATCCAGTGACAATCAGGACAAATTGTAATATATATCACTAGCATACAAGTATGTAATTATCGAGTTAAAATCATTTACTTACTTACTTACAAATGGCTTTTAAGGAACCCGAAGGTTCATTGCCGCCCTCACATAAGCCCGCCATCGGTCCCTATCCTGTGCAAGATTAATCTAGTCTTTATCATCATACCCCACCTCCCTCAAATCCATTTTAATATTATCCTCCCATCTACGTCTCGGCCTCCCTAAAGGTCTTTTTCCCTCCGGTCTCCCAACTAACACTCTATATGCATTTCTGGATTCGCCCATACGTGCTACATGCCCTGCCCATCTCAAACGTCTGGATTTAATGTTCCTAATTATGTCAGGTGAAGAATACAATGCGTGCAGTTCTGTGTTGTGTAACTTTCTCTATTCTCCTGTAACTTCATCCCGCTTAGCCCCAAATATTTTCCTTAGCACCTTATTCTCAAACACCCTGAACCTATGTTCCTCTCTCAGAGTGAGAGTCCAAGTTTCACAACCATACAGAAGAACCGGTAATATAACTGTTTTATAAATTCTAACTTTCAGATTTTTGGACAGCAGACTGGATGATAAGAGCTTCTCAACCGAATAATAACACGCATTTCCCATATTTATTCTGCGTTTAATTTCCTCCCGAGTGTCATTTATATTTGTTACTGTTGCTCCAAGATATTTGAATTTTTCCACCTCTTCGAAGGATAAATCTCCAATTTTTATATTTCCATTTCGTACAATATTCTGGTCACGAGACATAATCATATACTTTGTCTTTTCGGGATTTACTTCCAAACCTATCTCTTTACTTGCCCCTAAAACCGCACTGATGATCCCCAATAATTTCATCTACGTACGGAGTTAATCTTCTCAAAAGAATATTGGACAAAATTTTGTACGACGTCAACAAAAGTGATATTCCTCGAAAGTTACCACAGTTGGTTTTGTCCCCCTTTTTAAAAATAGGTACAGTTATGGACACCTTCCATTGTTCTGGTACAATTTCCTTTTCCCAAATAGCAAGTACAAGTTTATAAATTTCGCTATATAATGCACTCCCACTCTCTTGTATTAATTCTGCTGGAATTTGATCGATACCTGGAGACTTGTACTTTTTCAGATTTTCTATCGCAATTTCGACTTCTGAAAGCGTGGGTTCGGGTATAAATGGCTCAGCAGTTTGTATTTCAATTTCGTCCCAATCATTTCTATTTGGCCTATGTACATTTAGTAGTTGCGCAAAATAGTTTTTCCATCTGTTTAGGATTGATGGAGAGTCTGCAAGCAACTCACCCTTCTCATCCTTGATCACGTTTACCCTTGGCTGATATCCGTTCTTAAATTCCTTTATACCCTTATATAAATCTCGAATGTTTTTATTCTTACTATTTGTTTCTACCTCATTCAGTTTTTCCTTCAAGTAACCTCTCTTTTTATTCCTAAGTGTACGACTTGCTTCCCGTCTTTCATTGAAATAATTATCTCTCTTCTCCTCAACTGGATCCTGTAAGAATTTCAATTTTGCCTGTTTCCTTCTTTCTACTACCATGCAACAATCTTCATCAAACCACGGTTTCTTTTTCTTAGTTTCATAATAGAGTTAAAATCATTAGAATTAATAATTTAAACATGCAAAGATTAATACAGTGAAACCTGTTCAAGACGGAAGTGATATGGTCCTAATTTTTTTTCCGTTGTGGACAGGTTTCAGTATTATTCAGGTGTGACATTAAAATGGAATATTTTGTCATTCATATACATGAAAAACAAAACGGCATACCGGAAACTGCAAGAAGTACAAAATATTCCATTTAACACTCATCACATTAAATCAGCTTTCTGTCGCTTATTCCGTTGGTGAATCATCTTGATTAAAATCTCTTTTTCTGTATAAAGTTTATCGTAACTCACTCATCAGTCATTAAACATTACTAAAGTTTACTAATCTCATTTAGTTTAATATCTAACACTATATTATAATAATGTTCATTATATCACTGCACATTATTAATTCGACTAGGAGCCATCCATTAGAAGCCTTGAATATTGATCCCAAGCCACTCACTTGTTATCATCTTTAGCTTTAAAGTATCACACCTGAGTTTTCCACAACTGAATTATTTCACATACACTTAGTTTCTAATTTTCCTTTAAGTTGATAACTTTTACTTCGTCACTTAATGTTAATGCCACATTTTACGCAACTTTTTTACCAGGAAATCACTACACTTGCGCTCTGTCTAGCTACGACAATATATGGGTGTGAAGCATTGACAACCTTTAAAGGGACTCGTCTGCCTAGTCAACAGGGTAATAAAATTTATGACCGACAGGCCAACACACCCTTGTACTCTCTAAAATTTTGGAAAGAAAGCGTGTTTTTTTTTTTCTTAGTGACCTACATATTTCGTATATTCCTTAAAATTACATGCTGTTTCAAAATATAGTTACAAAATATAATGTGTCCAAAATATTATTTCCGTTTTGAACAGTAGCAGGCAGTTTCAGTTTCCGCGTTGGACAATTTTCATTTTATTCAGGAAAAATTACACATAATACATACGAATTTCGCTGGGACCAATAAATTGTTCTGAAATAGACAGGATTCCAGATTATTCAGGTTCCGATTTGACCAGGTTTCACTGTATCTCACTTGCATGAATTTATTTCTAACTTCTCTTCCCTGAATATCTCTGTGCTATCTCTTATTTCTGAAACATAGCTCAATCTTCCGTCTTCTCCACACTTGTGGACTTATATGACTACATACTTACTTACTGGCTTTTAAGGAACCCGGAGGTTCATTGCCGCCCTCACATAAGCCCGCCATTGGCCCCTATCCTGAGCAAGATTAATCCAGTCTCTATCATCATATCTCACCTCCCTCAAATCCATTTTAATATTATCTTCCCATCTACGTCTCAGCCTCCCTAAAGGTATTTTTCCCTCCGGCCTCCCAACTAACACTCTATATGCATTTCTGGATTCGCCCATACGTGCTACATGCCCTGCCCATCTCAAACGTCTGGATTTAATGTTCCTAATTATGTCAGGTGAAGAATACAATGCGTGCAGTTCTGCGTTGTGTAACTTTCTCCATTCTCCTTACATTCTTTCTCGAAATGACAGAGTTGGAAAAAGGGGGAGTTTATGTTCATTCGGACCTACAACCAAAAGTTTTGCACAAATCACTCAGCAAATACGTACCTCGCCCTGAATTTATACTTGTAGAAATTTACGCTTCTTATGAGACATGTTTCATCAGTTCAGTTTACGAGTCTCCTAGAGTCAACATGTCAGTAGAGTTCCTTACTTTAATCACTAAAATATATATTAGGCAATTAATACACTGGTTACATTTTTTACTGTTGTGATTTCGTCTCTGTACTTTTATCTTTCCATCCTCTGTTCTAATATTTGTATTGGTACTTTCATTTTATTTTCTTATTTATTTCTTCTTCTCTTTGCAGTTGTTTTTTTTTTCTATATTTGTATTTCTAATGTTGTGGTAGAGGAGGCCTGAAATGGCTGAACTTCACCAGATTAAATAAATAAGTAACATCTTCAACACATTGCTGGTAAAGCTAACAAGCTACTTTCTGCTCTCTCCACTGCAACTAGACCCACATGGGGTCTTAACTCCTCTGTACTAAAGATAATATATCGGGGAGCAGTAGAACCTATGGTTCTGTACTGTGTGGCAGCATTTCAACATATATTACAGAAAAAATGGGTGCAAGAAAAACTGTCTCAGATTCAACGAGGATATCTCTTACGAATCATCCAAGGATATCGTACAATATCTACTGCAGCCTCTCAGGTTATAGCAGATATTGAACCATTAGTGATTGGACTCTACTGAACAAGAGTTCCACAGAATATTATGAAGTTTAATTACAACACTACGTGGTTTTTAACATTATTTTAATTTATGACTTGTAATATTACATTTTAATTATGGAGATGTTTTGTACACCATTAATCTTAAACAGTTTTTCTACCACCAATGTAATAGCTACATAGTTTGATATTGAGATATTGTATAATTGTGCCTGAAGATGCCTGAACGGGCGAAAACGTTTGCAATTTGTAGCTCATGTATGTAAAACTTAATGACCATATAATATAAGTCATTATTTTACATTGATTTGTCATTTGACTGAGTAACAAATATTATATTGTGTTTATCTATATTAATTGACAATCTGAATATTTCCATCATGCTTTCTAACTTTAAATTATACATTTACCAAACCGTTAACCAATATACTTACAAACTCCAAATCATATAAGTATTTCATGTCCTTCTTGAATAGAATATTCGTCAAACTGTAAAATGTTAAATTATTCCGGGGGAAAAAAAACCGTATTAGTTCTAATCAACTATAATGAAACTGTAAGTCTTCAATTTCGCATACTATAATATTGTACTATTGGTTTTAAATTTTTATTTTAATTAGGCATTTGATTTCTAATTTTGAGCCATTTCTTGTAATACCTGATTATTGCCAATTGTTGTTACTAAATAATGTATTTAATTCGTAAATTTTAAGCCATCTCTTAGTATAGCTATTTATTGCTTCTAAAATAACATGTTTATATATTTCTTCCTATAACCATTAGATATAAATATAGAGACATGCCTTGAGGCTTTATGAAACGATCCATTCTTTCATTAAGGTGCATTCTTGTACATAATTCATGTGAATTGTAACCTTGACCACAATTTTGTATTATAATTTTATTATTGTTTATTGCTTATAAAATATGTATTTTGATACCAACTATAACCCTAATATACCTCAGGGTGAAATAGGGTTTATTAAATTGGATAATTAAAAAAAAAAAAATGAGGGATTCTCTGGAATGGGAACTTTACTGCAGAATCTTCGGTTTGAGATACAAAAGATCAATCATTTTAGATCTGGAACAACAACATTGCGCAGAAAGACATTCATATGTTACTAGTTGGAGGAAATTAATATTTTGTCAAAAGGGAGATGTATGTAATCGTGAAAACTTTGTAACTAATTCAACTGTTCATACCATAAATACACGTCAAAAATGACTTTCATACTCCATTGGCAAGTCTATCATGCTATAAAAAAGGAGTGCGTTATATGGCAGTAAAAAATTTTAATAGCCTCCTTATGGATATAAAAAATCAAACTCAAAACATAAGATTATTTAGGGCTAAATTAAAGAAGTACCTAAGTTTTCATGCCTTCTATTCTGTAGGTGAATTCATGACATACAACAATGCTTCATGAATATTTCTCTCTTGTATTAAGTACTGATACTACTTTGCAGGGCCGCTGACAGAATTTGTGGGCCCCTATGCAATACTGTACTCGGATCCCCGTTGAAAAAAGTAACAATTACAAGTTACCAGTTATTCTAACCATAATAATTATTTGCAAAATAAATAAGAGCCAACCCCATACACAGATACGAACTTAAAAATATACACTTCTATTACATTGAAAACTTTTAGCAAAACTTTACATTAGCACAATATATTATATTCATAAAACATTATTCCTAAACATCTGTAATTTCTAACTTGCAGTCCAACATCAACAAACAACTCTCCTTGACTTCACTGGTGCAAAATCATCAATCATATCATCAAAATTTAAAGACCTAGCAAGATCGTTCTCCAGACTAAGGAGCCAAGGTTACTCAGTCGTTCTTGATACATTGTTGATCTGAATACATTTTTTATTTCCTTCAATTTGTTAAAGTATCTTTCAGCATCAGCAACTGTCATAGGAATTGTATAGAATATTGTAATGGTTATACAAATATTTGGAAATAAACTGTCCAGTATTAATTCCCTCAGACTATTTAGGAGATTCGTAGGTTTCAGTGGGGTTGACCCTATATTTTTCGGCTCATCACTGATCTCTTTGTTAATGTCTCCATAACATTTTTCACGCAGTCTAGCACCCATATTAATATCTCCCAATTTTTTCTGTCTCTCCTTGTGCTTCTCAGCTCCCGACTTATGCCTGTACTTGTCCATTGTGCAGTTAAACTATAACCGGTAATACTAATAAACAGAATTCACTAGACAAACGACAACAAAAAGACGAAAGTTTTGACACGAAACATACAATGTACTGAAATGGAATCGTGATCCTGCGACTTCAGTTTGGAAGAGTCCACTAGCAGATTGAAGTGGGCCAGCGGGGATGGTTTGAAAAGGACAAGCCAATAAATAATTGAATGTGTTCAGTACAAGCGACGGGAACATAGTTCCGGCAAATGCCGGGGCCCTCAATTGTCGTGTTGATGAATGTTAATGTGGCAAAACCAATGTTCTATTATATAAAAGTCTAATATTTACATATGAAGTGGTAATTTGTATTAATTCTACTATTGTTGAGTTAATAATATATGTCAAATTTATGTAACAAATATTCTTACAAAATTTTATAGTACCGATATGTATCTATGAATAATTATTCATGATAATGAAAAGTAATCAGGCTCACTTAATCTGACGGGCCCTTACTGCTCACGGCCCATATGCTCTTGCCCCCTTTGCCCCTCCTTCTCGGCGGCCCTGCTACTTTGTGTTGTACTGGTAGATTATATTGTAAAACTCTTCTGTGTATATTTCAACTAGACTATGACTATAATTAAGACTTTATAGTACTATTAAGACTTTTTTTTTTCATTTGACTTGTTCCATATTCTAGCTGTGAAACAATGTACGAATACCATGGAATAACTGTCTTAATAAATTGGGTATAAAAAGAGAACAATTGCTTGCAGTGACTAAAGAAATAACTAGTACAATGCTGAGAAATATATTAAGAGTTGAGGAATACACACAAGCTAATCGTTGGATAAAAACAAGGGATGGTCTCTCTGTATCCGAGTGGAAGGAGGCAATTAAAATGACAGGACAAGTGTCAAACGTGCGTGCCATGCCAGGATGGCTCCCAGTGCAGACACTGCACTGAGATAGAAACCTTGCCTCACGTCCTGGGATTCTGCCAACATGGAACTCTCATCCTGAATACTAGACACCATGCAATACGAGAACTTATTGCTAAAAGTCTTCCTTCCTTCTACGAGGTTCACCAAGAAGTCCACTGCCTTGCAAAAGATGGAAGTTCTCGGCGAGTTGACATCATTGCCATTGATAGAAGAAATGACAGAGCAATTATAATCGATCCCACTGTGCGCTTTAAAACTGCAGTTGAACAACCTGTAGCAGTACATGAAGAAAAGAAGACCATTGATGACTCTACAATTCAGTACTTTAGGGATTATTATCATATACAAGGACAGATTGAAGTATTTGGCCTATTGTTCGGAGCAAGGGGAACAATTCCAAAATTCTCAGTTGAATGTTTTAAGTCTTTTGGAATTCCTTTAAATATTTTCAAAATTATTGCTATAGATGTAATGAAATATTCTGTTCAGATTTTACGTAATCACCTGTACACCTGAATTTCCTTATATTCTATTTTATTACTAATACTTATTGAATAAAAGTACTTTCCCAAGGGTAGCTTCCATTTGAAAATAAACATCGTAAATAGTGATAACGCAAATGTTTATTTTATTAGTTTAGTATGCTGTGTCTTTTGGCAACCCTTACTGAAGGGCAGCTACCCTTGTGGGGTTTATACTGTATATAATACAATAAATGTGTTAAGGATTCAGTATACAGTATGCTGGATACGGAAAAATGACGTAACATAGGTTAAGTTATTATTGAAGGGAATGCCTCAGTTGCCTAATTATCACATTGATATTGATGTGGTATGAATAATACTGGGTGTTCATTTCAAAGTGTGTCATGACGTCACTATTGGCGAGTCAACGATTTGAAGCGAGTTTCAGCTTTTATGTCAGAGAAGTTGCCTATTAATCAAGGCATTCAATCTGAACTTGAGAACGTGTACGGTATAACTTGAACGTCATAGCAACAGATGGCGGTCTGTACGGTCTGTGTGCTACCATAACCTCTTTCAAACTGTGTTTTGCGTGGGCAAGTCGTACGCAGGGATTTGTTATCATCGGTTGCTTACGGCAACATTCCACAAACAAATCAAATGCTCCGTGTCCATGTTGACCATCGAAGTTAATGTCAACAAATACGTAAGTAATCGTCTTAACCCTCTTGCCATATCCCGATAGTAAGGAAAAAAAACTCACCTCAGTACATGTTTCCAAACAGTTCACATTCCTGCCACTACCAGCGTTACGGTACGTATCGGTAAGTACTCTTCAGAATGAACGCCGTACTTGCTAGGCAACTTCTCTGGCACATAGGTAATACACCTCTGCGGAAGTGTAGGAAGATTGAATTCTCTAGGCTCATCGACTAGCCCATGACGGCATACAGCGAGCCATGACACACTTTGAACTGAACACGCAGTATAATAGCTGTTTTCAATTAATAACGTTACAGTTACATGTCTGATTTTGTTAAATACATATTGATCAGTAGTAGATTGCATTTTTCGAAAGTTGAACTTAATGATAACTGCATAATTAATAATGCACCTATGAAAGATATTCGAACTGGAATTGGATACAGATAAGTGCAAGTAATCAAATTGTTAAATAATCCATTTTGATTGTGATTTTTTAAAGATTTTTGAAGTGAATTTAGATCAGAATGGTCAATGTATTGTTTGTAAATATGAGCAGGAAATGATTGTATGGTGCCGAATGTACGACTTGTTGATCTACAGCCACCTTTTAATTTATCGTTTTTTTACAGAACAATGTAGTTGCGAGCTTTGTCCAACTTCAGCAACTCCTCTCAGGTGGAGGCTACACTTCAGATGATCTCCTGCTGGCAGGTTGTCCGTCGCCTGAGCAGATAACTGTTCTTCTCTCATCAGCTTCATTAATGGGATCGAATCAGGACAGTCAGACCAAAATTTCCACTACAACAGCTAGAACAGTTGTAGAAGAAGACTCAAATACATAGCGTAAAAATAATCTAGAATTGTATTTCATTTTATTCATTTTGAAGAGCAGGAACACATTCTGGTGAAGGATAACGGCACGTTAATTAGGTTGCAGGATAATGTGAATGATGTTCTAATAATTACCTCACATATAGTTAAATATTTTGAATTTTGTTTTGTCTTGTGAGTAGTATTATAAATTGCACTGTATATTGTTTTCAGTCTAGGAATTCCCTTGTACAAGATTGTGTCCCTGAACTTCTGTCTCCCAGAACATGATACCTACAACTTTTGTTGATTTTTGGCTGAAAGCCTTATGTTGTTAATATATATATTTTGTCTTTACATTATATTTTTTGCCCTTGTACTTATCTTTTACCAACTTAGAAGCTCACATTTCCTTTCCCCTTCATATAACTGCCCCAGAATTACGGAACCTCTTGGGCCCCTTCTATTCTTTGCTTTTGTAAATGATCTGCCAGTTAACATCTTGTCCAGGGTTCGATTATTTGCGGATGACTGTATCATATATAGGGAAAAATAAAAAGTCATGAAGATACTACTCTTCTTCAGAATGACCTCAATAGAATAAACGATTGGGCAATGGCCAACAAATTAAAATAAATTCTCTAAAGAGCAAAGCCATTAGCTTTACAAGGAAAAGAAATAAAATAATCGCATCGTATACGTTAGGGGGTGAAACCATTCCGGAAGTTAACAAATGTAAATACCTCGGAATAACATTTAGCAGCGATCTCGGCTGGGGGGAACACATTACTGACACAATGGGAAACGCACGGAGGGCGTTACACTTTGTGATGAGGGTACTAAGGAAAGGCTCTGATAAATCCAAAGAGACTGCATATAAATCACTAGTACGTCCAGTAATGGAATATGGTGCTGCATGTTGGGATCCTTACAGATTAGAACATATTAAGACACTGGAGAAGATTAAAAAACGGGCTGTCAAGTGTTGTCGTAATAATTCACCATTAAAATGGGACACACTCACGGACCGGAGAATGCGAATTCGATTATGCGCAATGTTCAAAACATACAGAGGTGAGCCTGCCTGGAGAGAAATAAAAAATAGGTTGCAGCCGCCAAATTACTCTTCAAGGAACGACCACTCATTTAATTGAGGGAAAGAAGACAGAGGACGGACACTGGAAAGTTTTCTTTTCTCAATCGTACTATCAGAGACTGGAATGCTTTACCTGCAGACTTACTAAAGGCTTTACCAATAACCAAAAATGTATTTAAATATAGGCTTAAGGACTTTACTAATAGACGGTAGTATATTATACACACTATTTAAAGGGTGTAATTGATATCTTGTTATTTGAAGTGTTCTGTCAGTGAGGAAGTGTGTTGTGTCAGTGAAGTGTGTAGTGTCAGTGAAGTCTGTTGTGTAAGTGAAGTGTGTCAGTGAAGTGGCTGTGGAAAGTATTTGAACAGTGAAATGGTTAGAAGTGTTAGTGAAATCAGGATGGAATCAGTGCAGTGAGTGAGTTGACAGCGAAATAAGTGTAGTGCCGAAAGGTACTTGTGCAGATATGAACCTGTCAGACTCGTGTGTCTTAGTTCGAACTTAGGGTTAAGATACAAATTAGATTTACTTTAAATGTTATTTTAAGTGACCATGCTTCATTTTAATTTAGGATGCTCCTTATTATTATTATTATTATTATTATTATTATTATTAATTATTGTTTTTTATTGATTATGTTTATTATTAATTGTCATTATTGAGTGTAATTAGTTACCACTGCCACCGGGTATATACCCATTTGCAGTGTGAATAAATACATACGTAAAATGGTTTACTGTTGATTTTTCACTAGTTGTTAAATTGTTTTTTGAGATCGGATACATAAAGCGAGTAGAGGTAAATTGGAATTACCTCTCCCAACATTCGCAAGATGACTGGCAGATCAACAACAATGTTTCTGTAATCCATTTACTACAGTGAACAGTCACATTATAGTTTTACAACATTGCACATTGTCAATGACCTGATATAATATGATGTATGATTAGCTTCCATCAATTCCTTTATAGCTCAAGGTCTTCCTTCTTTAAAGCAGGTTGCATTTTAAGGTTATCGTTGCTCATTTGGCTGAACCCTGTAAAATCTATACTAATAATAAATCTGTAGCCGAAATTTTTCTGGTAATTTTCGATTTTCCAAAAATAATTGGTCCTAACATATATAGTTAACCAACATGAAACCGAAAATCGCATTTTTGAAGTTTTTGTTTGTATGTCTGTCTGTATGTTTGTTACCTTTTCACGCGATAATGGCTGAACCGATTTATATGAAAATTGGAATATAAATTAAGTTCGTTGTAACTTAGATTATAGGCTATATGGCATTCAAAATACTGTATTTAAAAGGGGAGTTATAAGGGGGCCTGAATTAAATAAATCGAAATATCTCGCGTATTATTGATTTTTGTGAAAAATGTTACATAACAAACGTTTCTTTAAAAATGATTTCCGATAAGTTTTATTCTTTACAAAATTTTGATAGGACTGATATTTAATGAGATAAATGAGTTTTAAAATTAAAATAACGCCATCTAAGACGATGCAATGAATTAAGAAAAAATGACTTCGTCTATAAGGGCCCTTGGACAACAACAATCGAAACAGGGGCCTTGGACATCAACAATCGAAAGCTATTAAACATAGCCTACAGAGAATGTTTCTGTGTTTGTATGAAGTAATATCAGAAGCTAAATTAACCGATTTGTATAATTAATTATTATTTCATCATTGGGAAGTGTAGTTTCTCTAGATGACATAATGCTATAATGTTATTACAGTAACATCTGAGTAAATCGAGGACAGGTAAGATTAAAATAGCTTCTTATGCACAGAAAATTTGATAGGTTATTTTGTACATTCGTTTTCTGTATTTCTTAAAATAATATTTATGTACACTCATTTTAATCTCAGAGAATTAACGAACAACGAGAGTGTATTGATTTAGTATGCAGTAATAGTACGTTAGCTTAGCAATCCATTATTTTATAATTCAAATTTTAACTATGCTCAATTGAATCGTGTTAAAATACATGAAATATATATGCAATAAATGCAATGCAAAAAAATTGGGTAATGAGCGAAGCAGATTATCTTGCGCTGTTGTAAAAATTGTTCCCTGGATCAAACGTCCTATTTTAATTATGTAATTACTTTGTATTTATTTCTAACAGGTGCAGCGGAGCGCACGGGTACGGCTAGTATTAAATAAAATAGATCAAGGTTGGTAAATAAAACTACTGTGATTCGTGAAAAAAAAAGGGCCATTATTTAAGTATGTAAATCGTGAAAAAATCCGTTTTTTTTTAACTAATGGCAGGTACTTGACTTTTCGTCAGTCACCCATATGAAGCCAGCTATGTATACCAATTTATTGACAGAGTCGTTGCCCAGGGTGCGCCATAGGAGACTGATGTACATTGTACTTGCGATGAGATAAGATGATGATGAAGATGGACCATGACAAGTTATTAATTGGGGATACACCAGGGATTGAGCCTGGATCCACAGAATTATAAATCCAATGGTGTAGCCATTAGGTTATCGTGACGGCTTATTTAAATATGTAAATCATGGAAAAAGTCTGTAAACATGTAAATTGTGAAGAAAAAGTTTCAATTTATACATGCAAATCGCTTTAAAGAATTGGTTATAAAACACTCATCCCCTTTACAGGCTTTCTTGGTATTGAGAAGACTGGCTACACACTAGATGGAGAAAAGAGTCACGTGAATATAAAAATATAAGCCTAGCTTCATTTGCACACTTGGCTGCTTGGCTGCAAATTATCAGAATATATTATTATTGTTAATCCATGTTGAATCTTTCGTACACTACTTTTAACACTTGAATATAAATAATTGATTAAATGGCGATCTTACTCGTGTTAATTATGTAAGCATGTGCGGCTTACAGCTGTTTCGGTGTTACTTGACACCATCCTCAGAGCCTACTAGATCTTGGCACTATCTCAACTTCGCTGCCTGTTGTGGGGGTGCGTTCGTGTTATGAAGAGTTATGCTGGCCATCCCTGAATATAGCTCGACCAAGCGGCATATACTTATTCTTTCGTCTGTCTCTTTCCTTTCCGCTGTAAAGCGCTCAGGCTCTCCTGAGCTCTAAAGCGCGCGCTTGCGCTGATGGGTATCAGTTGATATGACTGCATTGCGTCTTCATCGTGTTTATGATGACCCCTTTTGGTAATTCTGCTGTGCATATCCTACATTTAATTCAACATTTAATACTAAACTGTAATCAAATTAACAATATAAATTTTAAAAATATTTTATTTTGTGAGAAAATATGGTACAATATACAATTAAATATGGATTATGCAGATGAGAAGAAATACATACTGGTACATTATTTTCAAAGAGAAATATAGTCAAGGAATAGGTGAGGATGGTAAAATGATGTAACAGAATTACACTATAAATTTCAGTATAAAATGTAACTTAAAAGGGATCCAACATTTGTGGGAATGATTCGAATTCAACAGTCCATAAAGGTAAAAACTGGTGTAAGAAATTCCTGTGTAAATTTGTAAGTGTAAGTAAATATGAGGTGCTGGATCTTCGTTGTTAGTACCCGAATGATTATCTTCTGGTCCTTCACACGAGTACATAGGGGTATGAGTATGCGTAACCTGAAACATAATATGTCAACAACGTTTTAGCACTCAATAGTTTTGGTACCGGTAATTTTTTTAATAATTACCAGTATAATATAACATTTATTGTCATAAAATTATTTTTTTCTGTTAATGGCGGGCCAGGTTCATTCCACTTCTTCAGACCCGCCTTAACTCTTACAGTTCTACATTTCATTGTCTTGATTTAAACTTATCTTCTAATGTAATCTAATATTCAACAACTATTATCAGGCTCTGCCTAACTTAAGCTAATTTCTACATGTGTATTTAATTTAGATCCTTATACGAATATTAATATTTTCTGTGAGTTCTATGTATAAAAATCACAGTCCTCTCAATAACACATAAAGCTTTGACAATTTGAATTTAATATCACGTATTATTTACAAATCACATTAAAACTTACAACTTAACCTTTTCTTCTCATTTCGTCTTAACTATAAAAATTTTCTTAACTTTTTTAGATTACTAACATTGGGGAACCACATAGTTTTCTATAAGCTATATAAATATTTAGCTTTAGGATTTTGTTGTTGATTCATAATTTTCTTAAATTTCCTGTTTCTGGGCGTAGCAATACTGTGTGGATCATATCTGCTTTCTAATCGCATAAGGAGCAGATATCTTTCCCTGTGTTTTTCCTCGTATTTCCTAATTTCAACCAAGCTATGCCAACCTTCTTCAGTATTCTTCTTGTCCCCATGAAGTTTTATATCCTTATAATTAATTAATGATCTTAATATTCATTTAAGTTTTGACATAGCTCTTATGTCGTTATTTCATTACTTCTCTCCTTCAGAATCTTACAAATTGAGTAATATTTGAGGAGAAAAATTCGCTCCGGCGCCGGGGATCGAACCCGGGTCCTTGGTTCTATGTACCAAGTGCTCTGACCACTGAGCTACGCCGAATTCAATTCACAGCACCGGCCGAATCATCCTCCTTCAATGTTTCCCTTTATGGCCTGACTCCAAGTTAGGCATATATGTTGACGTATACGTCCAAAGTCAACTGCCATTTATTAGGAGCGCACTCAGCTGAGTGACTTGTTTGGCCGGGATTCCGCAGTTACGTGCACAGTGATCTGTATAAATATATGCAAATATTAATTGTCAATATTACAGATATTATTCTGTAGGACAAATTAATAAATCTATAATATTCTCATAGCTGTAGTGCATATGTCTGTACAGATCACTGTGCACGTAACTGCGGAATCCCGGCCAAACAAGTCACTCAGCTGAGTGCGCTCCTAATAAATGGCAGTTGACTTTGGACGTATACGTCAACATATATGCCGAACTTGGAGTCAGGCCATAAGGGGAAACATTGAAGGAGGATGATTCGGGCCGGTGCTGTGGATTGAATTCGGCGTAGCTCAGTGGTCAGAGCGCTTGGTACGTAGAACCAAGGACCCGGGTTCGATCCCCGGCGCAGGAGCAAATTTTTCTCCTCAAATATTAATTGTCAATATTACAGATATTATTCTGTAGGACAAATTAATAAATCTATAATATTTACAAATTAAGGCTGGTTCACAATAAACTGGAAACGAGAATCGCAACAGAAACGAAAACGGTAAAATTGTTAAAATGTGTACATTTAAGTGTGAGCATTCACAATTAACGAAAAGCTTGCCGGGATCGGGAATGGAGAGTTGGCCAAGTTTCAACTTTGGCGTTCATGTTTCCGATCACAGCCCACTAGATTCATTCTATTGCCATCTAAAAGCTATTTTGTCGTATATTTTGTAGCAAGGAGACAGTGACATAACCTATGCATTATTTTGTTCTGTTCTGTTCTGTGCTGTGCATCGTGGAGCAAGTTTTATTTGATGAGCTAATATTGAGTGTTGAGGAAAATAAGTTTACGATAAGCGGCACGCCTCGTATAAAGATGAGAAAATGAAGGAGAATACGTGGCTTTCAACAGCTGCATCTTTAAACACCGATCGTAAGTGAATCATATTTTATTACTGTATTGGTTGTATTACACACTACATATTCATGCTTCAATTCAATAACTACTGTTGTGTTCATTTTTGTTATATTACAAATGTTTCTTCTTTAATTATTTTACGTTATGGTAGACTTAAAAAATAGGTTCTGATAATAAAGATGCATGGGCATATTTATAGTACCGTTGAAATTTTGAAGTTGGTTAACCTGTGTTTATGTTGGCTGCCTTGTACTCATGAGAGAACGCCATTGGTCAATTATACACAAATAACATCAGAATGCGTAATA
This sequence comes from Periplaneta americana, assembly GCF_040183065.1. Classification (NCBI taxonomy): domain Eukaryota; kingdom Metazoa; phylum Arthropoda; class Insecta; order Blattodea; family Blattidae; genus Periplaneta; species Periplaneta americana. The sequence continues at coordinate 164,475,788 of NC_091131.1, forward strand.
TCGACTTTACATATCGTTATTGACATGCATATCGATATGCATAGTCGTCTATGTTCTCGGTTAATTGTGAATCAGAACTTTTCATATTCACGTTTCCTGCTTCTCGTCTTCACTCTGGTTCTCGTTCCAGGTTTATTGTGAACCAGCCTTTACATTTAGGTTCATTACCCCAATTTCTTCCTATTGCTAATTAAGACCTAATCTGCTTATATATTATGTTCTAATTCCGTTAACCAGTTGGATTTCAAGTTAGTAGTTTATGGAAATTGCAAACATTTCATTTCGAGTATTATCATCCTGTAAAATAATACGACCTAAAAATTAAATTTTCCTCACAAACATACTAACATAGAGCCCATGATGTTATCTACATCAATTTCATATCTACCAGTTAGGTTTGTTGCATTCTAAAGGATTCCTACGTATTTCTTTGCAAAATTTGGCTCTAATTCTACCAATGAAATGACTAGATAAGTCATTGCCTCAAATTTCCATATTGTATAATATCTTGTATTGTTTTGGTAAATTATAATAATAATAATCCGTGACGCTACAGCCCATGAAGGGCCTAGACCGACCAGCCGGCTGCTGGCCTCACACCCACATGTCGAAGCAGAGGTGGACGATCATCCAACCAGAATGGAGGTATCGTGTGGTTAGCACGATGATCCCCCCAGCCGTTATAGCTGGCATTCACAACCGGATTTCGCTACCTTTCGTAGCTCCCCAAGTGCATCAAGATGCTGGGTGGGCACCGTCCCATACACTGGCCGAAATTTCATGAGAAAATTTCTTCCCCCATGAATGAGGATTCGAACCAGCACGTATTCCATAACGTGAGTCCTAGGCAGGATGCCTTAGACCGCGACGCCACGGCACGAGACTTGGTAAATTATACTTCAGGAAATTTAAAGATATTGATTTGTGAACTACCTGCTTTAAGAAATAAAATGATAGTATTAACAGTTTATTTTGCTTCCCGCAAGTATCATACATTTAAGGAGAATTTCTGCAAACAATCGATTTCGAGATTCCCACATAAATATGTTTATCCAGTGTCTGTAAAATATATATATAAGTTTTAGGCATGTCCCTATCTATCTGTCTATCTTAAGGTTGCCAACTTTTTATGAAAAAAATATGGGAGACTAAAGAATCAACAAAATTTCACATATAAAATTGGAAAATTATTCAGTTCAGTTACTAAAAAACAACTTTATTCTACCTAGGTACACAGCTAGGCTTAAATTAAGAGTAGTATTTTGAAACAGATTTTGTGTCGTGTAATAGTTGAAGTCAATTGCAGTTTGCAACTCTGATTTGATTAGATGTGTCGTGCTCCTGTTTTGGAACACTTGTCCAATTATTGTTCATGAGATAAAACATCCTCTTGATATGAGCATTACTACTTTGTACACTTAGATCAAAAGTAGCCAGTTTTTCCAAATTTATAATATTAATATTTTTCCATTTAAACAGGTCAGCATTGAAACTCATTTCTGTACATTTTAATCCATCTCTTGAACTACAGAATTCATCATATAAACGATCTTCATTCACTGCAAAATCAAATGTTTAGAATAATGATTTTTACATTCTGCAAAAATAAATGATAAAAATTCTCGAAGAGAAGAAAAATACGGGAGCCGGGAGATTTTTAAAAATTAGGGGCGAATACGGGAAGGTTGGCAACTCTAGTCTATCTGCATACTATATTAGAACTGTTGGACGGGATGTGTTTGTCTTCATTTGGAAATATTACACTTCACACATTACCAATACCATTTTTGCTAAAAGAAATCGTGGTATTTTTAAATGACAAAAAATAGCGACTTTTTAAAATGATTTTGTTTCTTACATAAGACCATGTGATAATATAGGCAGTAAGCATGTGTCCAGAAATGTTATCAGAGAAATTTATTATTATTTTTATAATTATGCTTCTTGCCGAAAAATTCTCCAGAAAAAAAAATATATGACATAATATTTCAGCATAACTTACAGATTCTATGTACGTACTCGTAGTATTTATGGAATAAAGCGAGAAAAATTACCAATTAATATTTAATGGAATTAATCTTGCAATTGGAAGTTTGTCTGTTATTTGATATAGAGCACTATAAAAAGGATGGATTTTATGCAAAAAATTTATTCTCTGAAAATTGTGCTGTATGAAATGACATAATTTAAAAGTCAGGTACGAAGAGAGTACAATTCAGAGTCGCTTCTTATTAGGGCAATAGCCATCACTACTTTTAAAACCTATTTTTTTACACCCTGAAAAATATCTACAATAACTATTTTATATGAATGTGTGTAAAATTAATATACAGGGTGGGAGGGGACCAATGCACCAAAATTTAAGACGTGACTCCACATGTTAAATATAACAAAACTTTCATTACACTTTTACTTCGATGGAGCACCGTTAAGCAGAAAAAAAAATAGTCTTTGCCCAATGTTTGCAGCGCTCTATTGCAGTAATGGCTGCAGAGAAATGACTGAATAGTATACAAGCAGATAGGTAAAAAATAATCAGAATAGTTCGTGTCTTGAGCCTTTTTTTTTTTTTGCAAATTAAACCGTTTAGCCATGAATTTAAATTTAATAATTGCGAAAATCGTTAAAATAAATCTTGCAACATAGCGCAGTGTTACGTGTCTCCTACTGAGTACAGCAGAAGAGGAGGGGAAGGTAAGGGATGGGGCAATGACCTAATCTGACCTTCGCTTATGTGTTGGCATTAGGGGTGATTTCTCAGGGCATGCTATGCTTGCTGCGTAAGCCCAATATTTTCGTAGAATGTGTATTTCTCAAAATGGCGTTACGTACATTAAAATTTATTTTGATTTTTGGAATACTGTATAGGCGTAATACCATCCGCAGATTGCACACCGCAAGTATCACAACGCTTGCTCGTTTCTCGGAGCTACAGGAAAGACGTAGAAACAGCGAGAATATGATGCGTGCGCAAGTGCCTTCCTCCTTAGTCCGTCCTAGGCGCACAAGCTTCTGTTATGTGTTGTTTGAAGCTCTGGTCCGAGAGCTACACCAACGACTATTTAACGTTACACAGAACAGTATTGACAGCGGGAATGTGCTGTGATTTGCGAGTGCAATGTAATTGTATGAGCGGAATGCATGTGTTAGCTGCTGCATGTATTATTAATTCTTACAATGAGTTCGGAATTGTGTGTCATTGAAACATTATTATTAAATCCATTTTCCCGAAGGACTATTCAAGAGAAGACAGACATTATAGAGAATATGTGCGCTCGTTCAGTGCAGCTCAATACAACAATGTGCATTGGTTGGCAGGGTCGAAAAAACTAAATAAACTGTTTTGTTGGCCATGTTTGTTATATTATATCGAACTTCTACATCTGATAAGCGAATATGATCCATGACTCATAATGATTTCATAATTATAAAATAAATTATTTATGTGGGTCTGATTATATTTATTAATTATGAATTATATACTCCCATCTTCCCCTATGAATAAAAGAGCAAGCCTAACTTTCGTGACTAGCATTCGCCCCTGGTTGGCATTTACGTTAATTTTACAGTTTTCAGTCTAAAATTACATATAAATAGTACAGTGTGTTTTAATGATTTATTTTCAGGAATGTTAATTTAATGTAAGACAAATCATGTCAATAGAAAAATTATCAATTTATTTCTAATATCACAAGATGCGTAATTATTTCCGTTTAAAATTGCGATCACTAAGCCACAAGTGCATTACACCATTCCCTTCCTACCCTAGAGACGAATGCTTTTCTTTACGTCTGCTATGGATCTAGATTGTCTTGAACTACTAACTTGGGCCTGCCATAGCACAGGCTGAACTTGTTAGAGTTATTGCAGTAGCCATTATGTAGTCAAATGTTTCATAGAAACATAAAGATTCCTTGATTCTGGTTCACGTTAACACTTTGTTTAAAAAACTTAAAATTGTTTAACGACAATCACATCAAACATTCAAATAAATATAATTCAACTGGAGTTTACAAACTAAAATGCAATAGTTGCCCACATTTTTACATAGGACAGACAGGGAGAACTTTTGAAACAAGATATAAAGAACACATTAAAGCTATAACCAAACCATACATCACATCAAATTATGCAGACCACATTATCAACAATAATCATGACTACAATAATATAGAAACAGATATGGAAATTCTACACATCACACCAAAAAGTTCACAATTAAACATCTTGGAACAATATGAAATATACAACATACAGTAACACACCTGCAACATATATTTACAAAACTCAAACCTCCTGACATTTGCAGGTGTGTCTACTTATCGGCGATAGCCAATAGCAACATATGGGCTATGCAGACCCGCCGCATAGTCGCTGTTTAGAAATCTCAAAATCAAATAACAAGAGCGCTGGGAAAATTGGTATGTTGTTGGGACCCTGCATGCATATATGATGAATGTTTAATGTTTTCTGAACACATAGAAACAAAAATCACATTTCTACCCCCAGTGGTTCCAATTTTATGGGTTAATACGGTAAAACCCCGATAAGACGCTGTTCAAGGGACCGCGTGTAAACCCACATTAATCGGGACCGCTTATTAGACAGGTATACTAATTTTGACTTACATACAGTATCTATTAGCATTTTTCTTTATTGAAATACATGATTCATGAAAGGTAATACAGTATTACTCCATTATGTAATTACTGTACTGTACGTCAAAGACATTTACAATGTACTGTACTCAATTCTCTCGAAAAAAGTAATTTATAGTTATTTGTCGTGTGCGTTTCCAAGTCCTTATGTTTATCACACTTCACTTTCCTGCGCTTACATCCTTCCAACGTCGCAGCTGCAGAGATTAAGTCGCGATTTTTTTATTATTTTCCTTAATGTGAATGATGGGATTTCTAGTGAATCAGAGAGTTGTTTCTGATTAAGAGTACTGTTTTCATCGTAATTTCGTAAGATTTCCAATTTTTCCGTCACAGTTGCCTCTGTCTCATTGCTTTTGTGCTGACTTCCAGCAATGAAGTAGTGGACGATGTTTATACAGCTGCGATGCGATAAGGAATGTTTATCATATGTAAGAATTTTGAGAACCATAAACTTACAGCTTCAAACGAAGGGTCCCTTCAGAATATAAACAGAGTTATCTGTTTGTGAGAGGAGAGAAGAGAGACTGCTAAATTGAAATACCAGTTCGATTTCTGATGGTGTTGTGTGCAGTTGGCTCTGTTTAAAGTACGGTATATGAAAGTGCAATGTAATATCTGCTTCGTGTGTTGGCAATTTGGCATTCTCAAAACAATTAATATGTCTCTTAGTGAGCCCAGTACAAGACGTGGGAATGGTGGATCGAATGGATATGGCAGTCAAATTCGAAAAATGGTGTTTAGTGTTTATAATTTCTTTAGGAAATACTCTTCTGAAGAAATGCGTAAAAATCTTAACTTTTCAAAATGTCAAGCGCTGACTGCCGAGGCGTGTTCTTTAAGTGTCTCTATAGTGTCCTGGGTATGCAGAGAAGTTAAAAGAGCGCAAACACAGGGTGCCGATAAATTGTTCCATTCTCCTAGAAAGCATATAAATGTTCCTAAAAGAGTTACAAATCTAGACGACTTCCAAAAAGACGTTGTACGACGTACAATTTTTTTACTTTTACGATAACGGAAAATTTCCGACAGCTAACAAACTAACCGTACTGCTTAGAAAAAAAAAATAATTACTCAGGTTCAGTTTCTTCCACTAAAAGATTATTGAATCGGTTGGGATTCCGCTACAGGAAAACCAATGATGGGCGAAAATATCTAATGGAACGGAATGATATTGTTGCCGCAAGACTGACGTTTCTGCGCAAAATGCACATGATCAGAGCATCAGGTGACACTGGACCCACATTTTACCTTGATGAAACGTGGGTCAACAAAAATCATTCTCTGAAATATGTTTGGCAAGACTCAAATAGAAATGGAGGTCTTAACGTGCCTTTAGGAAAGGGAGGTAGATTTATTGTTTGCCATGTAGGATCAGCTGAAACAGGTTTCGTTCCAGGTAGTAAATGGGTATTCAGATCAAAGAAAACCAGTGATTATCACGAAGAAATGACGGCACAATCATTTCGCGATTGGTTCTTAAAAAGATTTCTAAATCATCTAGAGGAAGGAAGTATAATTATAATGGACAATGCTCCATACCATTCCGTTAGCATTAATAGAACACCAAATACCTCCTCCAAAAAAGATGAAATCAGTGAATGGCTGAAAAGTAAAGATGTTAGTTTTTCTCCCTCAGAAACTAAGTCAGAACTTTTGGAAAAAGTGTTGCCTTTCAAAAGCAGTGAAAAAATGTATGAACTTGATCAGCTGGCCAATGAAATGGGGCATGAAGTGATAAGACTCCCACCGTATCATTGCCAGTATAATGCAATAGAACTAATTTGGGTCCAGGTGAAAAGGGAGGTCGCTAGAAACAACAAAACTTTCAAAATGTCGGATGTGGAAGAACTTGTAAATAAGGAACTTGATAATGTGACAATTGAGGAAATGCGTGAAACACGCGGTGAAATTACAAGAGGAAGATTTCGCTGAAGAGTTAGGCCGGGAAAACATTGTGGAACCAGTGGTCATTAATTTAGAAGAAGACAGTGACACAGATGACAGTGAAACTGATGGTGAGCGAGCTGACGACGACGATGTTGGCTCACCATTAGCTCTCCCACTGGAGTATAAATTTGCAGCACAAAAGGTACGTTTTATTAATTCATCATTTTCCTTAAACGGAACACAGGCATATAGAAACCGCTATTTTTGTGCTCTGACAGCATGGACATAATGCTATTTAGGGCCACGTCAATTCAATCAATTCATTTGTACAGAAAATTACTGTTTCAAATTAATCCTATCATTCAATTTATTTGATCAAACTGCGCATTTGTGTTATTCGACAACTTTATTAACCCTAATAAAAGTAAAACTTACAAAACTGATATAAATTCAGCGAGTTACATCTGACTCAACTAATTTTTCTATATATTTGTGATTATTATTATTATTATTATTATTATTATTATTATTATTATTATTATTATTATTAAGTCTTCTGCATCTTCCTATCAAACCAACCTCAGGTAAAGAGTCGCGCTCCACAGTTTTAAAACTACTGCCGCTGAGTGACAGAGACGGAGAGAGTAGTTGTGACAACGTCGCGCTCGCATGTTACTGGCTTTCGCGAAACGCCAGGAGGTTTGAGCGCGACTTGCAATTACAGTTCAATACCCACACATTATTCGACATCATGATACATAGCACACAAACAATCACCCCCCACCGCAGGAACAACACACCCCCACCCCTACAACTGACGTATGCAAATGGCAGTATGCAAGATCAACAGAACATCAGTAGTTCGTAAGACACGGCGTCGAAACGGGCCGTCTGTCTAAGGTACATAACTTTTTTTAAAAACTTTAACACTTTTAACGTATCGTTAAACAATTTTAAGTTTTTTAAACAAAGTGTTAACGTGAACCAGAATCAATGAATTACGACGATATAAGTCATTTAGTTCACCAATATCGAACCACGCGAGTGAAAGTGATCAAGACATCTCACAACATCAAATTCAATCAAGAATGCCTCAAACGAGACGTAATACCCAAATACATACACATAAACATAAAAAAACAACACATATCTAGCACAGAAAACAAAAGCCACAGCAGAGAAAATCTACATACAAAACAATATAAAACAATTACATTACATGAAAAACAAACACAATACAAATACATATAGGCTAAGATATACCGGTATTTACAATTAACAAAAACAGTACATCATATGCAATTAGAGGAAATCATTTTACATACGAACAAAGTAATAACACAAATAAGTGAAAAGATAAAGAAACGACACAGAAACAAACTAGCAGCATTAACCCATAAAAAAATACAACACCACACAGAAATTCCATCCTAAGATATTCAATAACACCAACGTAACATTTAGTCAAAATGAAACGAAATTACTTGAAAAAGGACTAAAACATAACCTACAATATAACAAGACACCAAGAACATAACAAATGCAAACGATCATCAATGCAGAAACAGCAATTCAAAACACACAAGCATAACACCAGTGGCGTAGCATGAAATTTTGAGTAGGGGAAGCTAACTCAAGTTGTCTTTCATGCAATATGAGAAAACGTATTACAAAAATACAGTCTTAAAATAAATAGTAGTCAATTTCAAGTCAGCAGTCGAAGATTGGTTGGAATATCGTAAGTAACACCAATAAGGCATGACCTCAAATGATACGTAATAAAATATGATTTCACGGTTTACACATATCTCTAACAAATAGACACGTGTACGTATAACATTAGCTCACTCCCTGTCATACTTAGAGAAATCACAATATTAGTATCATTACGTAAGTATGCGTCTGTCTTTTGGTTGTGTCCTTCATTGACAGCAAGGGAGTCGGTCATTTGTTTTTTAAATCACACTTTTGTTCGTAAGTCAGTTTTGATAATACAGTTGTCCTAAAAAAATTCAAGTAAATTGGTGTCAGGAGCTGTTATTTCGCTCATTATTTATTATATCAGCCACAATGCACACTAACACTTCAACTGAACATAACTAGATGAAAAGGGATAACGCGGAAACTACTTATTTTAAATGTTAAAGCTAGCTTCTTTGCGAGTCTTGCGACTAGGGTAGCTTAGGAAGGGATGGAAAATCTGCGGGGTGGATTACACAGAAGAAACCGGTCTGCTTGGAAGCTGGTGTGTGCAGGCTTCTTGTTTACTGCTGCATCACAAATCATCCTGAGCTGCCGCATCACAATATTTAATGCGTAAATATAAATTCTATTAAAATTGAGAAATAATTTTCTTCATAAACTGCAGGTTTATTATGAAATTATTATTAACTGGGGAAGCTAAGCTTTTTAGCTTACATTGACGCTACGCCACTGCATAACACCAAGAATACATTCGACAAGATTTACTAAGGAACATAGATAAAATAAACAAACCTATAACTGATAAACATGAACTTAAAACGATAAAGACATTAAGAAAGAAACAACAAGCACACAATTTAACATTCGTAAAAGCAGATAAGTGTAATATTGTACCGTAATAATGAATACTCAAGACTTAAACGACAAAAATTAACACCCCCACCCCTACAACTGACGAATGCAAATAGCAGTATGCAAGATCAACAGAACATCAGTAGTTCGTAGGACACTGAAGATGACGCAGAACCGGCGTCGAAACGGGCTGTCTGTCTAAGGTACATAACCTTTTTTAAAAATTTTAACACTTTTAACGTGTCGTTAAACAATTTTAAGTTTTATAAAGATTCCCTCTAAAACAGTGAATGTTAGAAGAAAAATTTATTTAGATTTTTTGAAAATCTCTCCTCATGACCTATTACCAGTTTCATTTTGGTGCAGTGGTTACCTTCCACTCTATACAGTAGCGTGCAAATTAATCCGAACAACGTAATTACTTATGCAAAAACACTCAAACGGGATAAAAAAAAAAGGAACTAAGACATACCTCAGTAATCTATGTGGCCTCCCTTGTTCCTAATAACAGCTCTGAGACGATTTGGCATGGATTCCACTAATTTCCCACAAATATTCTTCATTTCTTCATCGCGAAACCATACAGCAATGAGGGCAGAAATCATCTTCTCCTTTGTAGAACAATCCATTTTTTGCATTCTTCTTTTGCAAATTGACCACAAGTTCTCAATGGGGTTGATGTCGGATGAGTTGCCTGGCCAGGGGAGTACCTGAATATTCTTCTTGTTGAAGAATTCTGTAGTTTTTCGAGACGTATGGTATGGTGTCAGGTCTTGTTGGAACACACCTCTGCCATCCGGAAATGATTTTTGCAGCTGGGGTACGATTCTGGTTTCCAATAAGTGAATATATTTATTTTGTCAGAATTCACAATTCCCTTGATAGGTATTAATGCTCCAGGCCCTTCATGTGTAAAACAACCCCAAAACATTACTTTAGGGGGGTATTTGGGTGCTTGTTGGAGATGAGCTGCTGTTACTTTTTCGGATCCTTTCCGTACGTAAGAAACACGGTGGCCGTGGACCTCGAAATGAGACTCATCGGAAAAAAGTACATTCTTCCAGTTATTCACTGTCCAGTGTTGATGTAATTTTGCCCACATTAAGCGTTTTTTGCACATAACAGGGGTTAGCAGTTGCTTCTTAATAGGCTTACGAGCCCTTCGTCCAGCTTCCAAAAGCCTACGCCGCACTGTTGTGACGTGAATATTCGCCCCAGTGGTAGCCATTAACTCGCGGGTTAAGTCGACAGCAGTTAGTCTAGGATTTAATTTACTTTTCCTGACAATTAAACGATCATCTGCACGTGAAGTCTCCCTTTTCCGGCCACAGTTTTCTTTTTTCTGGGGTGTGATGGATCCAGTCTCTCTGTATCGTTTTATGATCGAATTAACAGTAGCCAAACCGATGTGGCATTCTGCAGCAATTTGCCTCTGTGTCATAGAAGAATGGTCTGCTAATGTTATAATTTTAGATCGTTTTCGTGGAGTTGTATCAATTTGTGAAGACGACAGAATGTACACAGGATTGCAGTATTAAGTCTTCAACACAACTGAAATGCTTATAAGTACAAAACGACAGGCAAAATGTCACATATTATAAAAAAATAATAACGACAGACCTTCAACAATGGAATTACACGTACTACAGATGTCAATTAAAGCGGTATGAGCAGCTGTGAGGCCAACAATGACAGAAAATGTAAAAATATGTCGTGTTCGGATTAATTTGCACGCTACTGTATATGTACACTTAAACTTGTCAGTTTGTAATTATTGAAGCCAGACATCTTGTTTTAGGAATTACACTCTTATGCAAATGAATGGATTCAAACAATTTTTTTCCTTGTAATTGTTTTATTCACAAATTTAACAATTGCCTGAAGTACCACTTAGTATGTCAGGTTTCCTTCAGTCTTTCATCGTTAATTTTTATTGTAATTGTAATTGTAAATTTAATATTAATTGTAATGTTATTGTTCATATTATAGTTGTAATCCCCTGGTAGAGGGGCAGAGAAGGCCTGACGGCCTTATCTCTACCAGGTTAAATAAATAAATACTAAATACTATGTTTCTTTGCCCACTATTTCTCACCTGGTCGGCGTGCTTTACGGCCATATTCCAACAAATGTCGGTGGATAATTGAGTCATTAGCACGAGTTTCTAAACAGGTCAATTCCTTCTGAAGATCAAAACTACTCTTCCTAGGGTATATTTTGTTTCCTCTCGACAAGTAAGTGTCATCTTTGGCTATTGTGGCTAATTTTCTTCCCCATTGTCCTTCCCTTCAAGCCAGTTCCAGTCTTCATCATAAGAATTTTACACACAGCACTTTGACACCATTTCTGCAGCATTCTGTCATTCAGTGAGAAAAGTGTTCTCACTAGATAAGTTACCGTTCATTATTCTTCCTTGGAGTTACATTCATCTTCCAATATTGAATAAAGTAACCGAAATACTATAATATAAAGTAAAATAAAATCCATCTTGAATCTTGCATACACTACTTTTAACATTTAAATATAAATGTTGATTAAATGGCAAACTTACTAGTGTTAAATTATACAGGGACATCACTTTATTTTTACCAACATTTTTAACATTAACCTGGCTATACTCGGAAACACTGTTGCCCCCTTCCATTACAGGAGTTTGATGTTACTAGTGCAATATGTAAACAAATCATTTTACTGGGTATAGGAGGAGAGAAAAGTAGTGTATCCATTTATGTTGTAGGGAAATACGATATTGCGATTTTCAGTTTGATCATCACTTTTACGGAATTTATCAAAATACGGTAGAGTAGTAACATTTTTTTTTAACTCAACTTTTCAGGCGGCTATGTTCGTTATGTAATGTCTACTTTATTTAGCATATTAATTATTGGTGTTAACATACAATATAGAGAGTGCATTTAAATTGAGGGGCTCATAAGTAAAGGGCTGTGAGTGCACTTAAGTTACTTTTGAGAAAATGGGGTTTAAATATTTAAACTTTCGTAAATTCGGTGAAATTTTTATTTGAAATTTAATGTGTGATGCGATTAAAATATCCCTTTGCCACTAAAATTTTAGATACTTTTGCTTACACTGGATGCACTTAACTCATGTTATTACAAATATCACTAGCATTCCTTTGCTTCTAGCCACCTCAATTCAAAAAAAGCTAATCTGAATTTTTAAACAAGTTGCTGAAAATGGTTGCCGTTCATTACAATGCAGGCTTCAATTCAGTACGCATATTATTAAAAAACATTTTGAAGCATATTCTATGAAATTGAATTTATCGTTTCTTGAATATAATTTTTTAGTACGATATTATTAATATAGGTTCTTTCTTCTATAGAAAACGCAATCATATTTATGAAACACACTATACACTGCAGTGTTTACTTCACTGCTTGAAGACTTCGAATGCAACAGCGGCCGTAAGTTTGTGTGTCTGACGGGAGCAAGGACATTAGTGAAGGGGTGTGAGTGAAGTACATTCAGAAATGCAGGTACAATAAAAATGCAAGTAAAAATAAAATGATGTCCCTGTATAACCACGTGTGGCTTACAGCTGTTTCGGTGTGATGATGGTGTGAAGGATACACCGAAACAGCTGTAAGCCACACGTGGTTATATAATTTAACACTAGTAAGTTTAACATTAGGAGTAATCAGGATTCGTCTGTGCTTATCTGTTTAACAAATATTGGTTGTTATAATACTTGTCACATTAGTTTATTCAGTTTTTAACGTTTTCGGCTTGAATAAGCCATCTTCAGAAAAGTTATATGCCTAATTACATGAATGAAATTGGTACATGTGTATATAGTACAAAATAGATGAATCAGTTGTCTACCCACCACCTGCGACTACAGAGATGCCATCACAGTACATACGATATTGAATCACCTTCATTCTCGTCGGCATTGGACACTACCACAGATGGTCCAACATATAGTAATTGTAACAATATTGTACATGTTTTACTATTTTTGTATTTTAATAACCTTTGACCATGCCTTATATAGCCCATGTTTTAATATTTTAATATTTTAATCAATTTATGTTCAATATTATCACCATAGAGACTTATAATTTCAACTGATTCATCTATTTTGTACAGGGACATCATTTTATTTTTACTAACATTTTTAATATTAACTTGGCTATACCTTTGGATCAACGCCGTTTCCTACCCCCTTCCACAACTGGAGTTCGATGATACTGGCGTAATATACAAACAAATCACTTTACTGCGTATAGGAGGGAAGAAAAGTAGTTTATCCATTTACGTAAACTAGAAAATATCGCGCTTTTGAGTTTGATCATTTTCATTAGGTTTTTGTTTTTTATCTAAATACAGTACAGTATTAACAATGAGTGTTTTTACTCATGAACTGAGCTATCCATGTGGACGTAGTCATTATGCAGTGTATGTTATACTGTCTACAGCACATTAGCGTACAATGTAGAGAATGAAGTTAAATTGAAAAATAATCATAATATAGATATTTAAACATATATTTTTTAAATGGTGGCCGTTCATTTCGATACAGGCTTCAGTTCTAATATGCATATTATCGCACTATAGACTATTGTACCTAATCCCAATTACCAGTTTCTCCTTCGTAACTAGTAACTCATGTTGAAATAATTCTGTACCTGCTCTGTAAAAGAGTACCTTACGTACTGTAAATTCAATCTTCACTTCTGCCCGATCCGAAAAGATAAAATTACTCAGACATACTATCTACTGTCCGTTCAAATGGTTTTGTCGCAGGGTCGTAGAAAGAGGGGGGGAGGGAAATCACGTGACAGTTAATTACTTAACGAGGCCCTTTTACTTAATTTATTTTAAACAGTTGTATAATATTACGTAGACGTCCAATTCCTAACAGAAATTAATGTTTTCAGAAAAGAGCTAAGACAGCCCAGGTACTAGACTTTACGGAGGGGCGAACAGAAGCAGGTGGGGGAAACCGGGATGCGAAGTAGGCAAACGGACGAAAGTACCTGTGCGAAAATATGATTCAATATTGAAAACTCTTTCGTCACTGGAAAACGTGAACATATTTCTGGAACGTACTATACTAACTCAGTACTGCATATGCAGCCTTGGCTCTGTGTGGAAAACGATTGCAAGTTTACTAGTAGAGGGGGTGGGAGTGAAGTACATTCAAAAACTCAGGTACAATAAAAATTGAAGTAAAAATAAAATGATGTCCCTGTACTATATATACATGTACCAATTTCATTCATGTAATTAGGCATGTAACTTTTCTGAAGATGGCTTATTCAAGCCGAAAAAGTTAAAAAGTGAATAAACTAATGTGACAAGTATTATAACAACCAATATTTGTTAAACATATAAGCACAGATGGATCCTGATTACTCCTAATGTTATTGTATTAGCTTATCGATCCTCACTATGCCTTTTAAATTTACTGGTAAGTTTGCCATTTAATCAATCATTTAAAATAAAATGGTGGTAACGACATAGCTAAGGCAGTAATGCGTTTGAGGTGATTACCTGGTTGGTTTTTTCCAAATTCAAGATAAATGTCAGGTAATCACATGACGAATCTTCGGCTAAACTCACCAATTCCAACAACACTAAATAACCAAGTAGCTGATACAATATCGTTAAATAACCTTCTGAAAATGACCGACGATAAACTAATAATAAAACACACCAAGCATAGCCAAAACTACCCTCAGTTACTAAAAGGGATTAGCTTTTCAAGAAATAACCAAGATGAATGCAAATCAGCTGTTAGAAATTTAAAAAAAATAGCTGGGACCAGCATGACCAATGCTAAGATACAAATTTTACCAGCTTGATTCAATTAATATTCATAAGGGTATGCCATATTTTTCTAACCATATGGCTCACTTTTTTCCTTGAAAAGCACTGCTCAAAATTCAACTTTGTGTAAATGTCCCAAAGGTCCATCATACAGTAAGATGACTACCGACATTCATTTGTTATGTCTTCACTCACCCAAACTAGTTAGAAGAGACCAACAATTTTCTTAGGTAAGTCTGTGACTGTGTGAAAATATCATGGAAATCAGTTAAAAAGAAAATCGTGGTCAAATCAATCAAGAAATTCAGTATTGTAGATGGTATACTTCTTGTAGGCATGGGTCAACATTCTGACTTGAAAGTTATAAGTGATAATGAAATTGAAAATTTATTTCAATAATTTATTTGCACAATGTATCAATCTGATTATTTTTAATTTAAAATATCATAAACTCCAGGTGTGTTTTGTAGGCTGTGCGTTTCATTGTCTGAAAAATATGGTAAAAAATTTTCTTTTGTGTTTAAAGCAGAAAGGGAAAGTTAATTTTCTTATTTGGATGCACAGCAAATAGTTTCATTTTCATGTATCTTGTAAATGCTAATTCAGGAAAATAAATTCTAAGCAGGAGTACCAATGCTAACAAGAAAAGAACTGAATTGTTGGAAAACATGCAAAACATGTAAGAATACCAATACGGTACCAATTGTCCGTACATGAATCTGTAAATTGAAGTAAATTCGTTCATAGTGTTGGGACAACTTCATTTACAATTAAATACTGTATCATCATCATCATCATCATCGTCGTCGTCGTCGTCGTCGTCGTCGTCGTCATCATCATCATCAGTTAGCACTATAACCCGGGGTGGGTTTTGGCCTCCTTAACAAAACAGCCTTCCATCTTACTCTGCCCTTCATCATGTTAGCACAGTCTACTATATACAGTCGCGAAGCTTGAGGTGATTTTTTGCAAATCTCACGATAAAGCGCTCCAAGCGGTTAGCAACTAGAAACAATAGACTGTCCACGGTCGACTTTGGATTTAGAGTGGACTGAGTCGTATTTCCATCGAGTGCTAGGTCGTTGCATATTTCGCATTGATGCTCGTGAAGAAAAATCCTAACATCTATTTCTTATTTTACTTCTAGATGCAAAAAGTGGTTAATAAACAGCAGGAGGGAAGATCTAATGACAAAGAATGAAGCATATCTTTATAATAATATAAAGTTTTGCTCTCTTCATTTCGAAAACACACAATTTATGAATGAAAACAAAAATAAATTAATCTGGAATGCAGTTCCAACTTTATTTGATGTTTCAAATAAACCTGTTCTGTTATTATCTGCAGCTGAGAAACAAAAGCTTTGCGCTAATTCTACGTCTGTATCAGCTGATTCCTTGAATAATTGTACATTTTCAGACAACTTTTTTTTTTTTCAAAGGATATATTTTTAATTATAGCTGTTAATTTTGTTGTTATTTTTATTTGTTACTTTACTATAGACGTAGAAAAAGTAAGTCTGTTACAATAAAATTTATTGATCACGTTTTATTTCCAATTCTGGTGTGATTATTATTGCTTAACCTCATCCCACTTTGTTAACTACGTAAGCCTACACTACAAGTACCGGTACACGTAAGTTACTCCCATTAATTCATATTTCCATTATTATTGTTATTATATTATTGTTGTGAAGGGAAATGCAAATTAATATTTATTGGTTTCATAGTTCATTATCGCTATAATCTTGAATGAGTGAAGCTATTATAGTAAATTTCAGTTCGTTTTGCACAAACAAAAATAATATTAACCTATTTCTTGCAGGTATCTTCGAGTTTATGGTGGAATTTAATATACTTCATTAAAATAATAAATTAACTTTATCCATTTAATATTTCAATAATGGAAGGAAGGTGTTAATTTTTCCAAAAGAACACGACAACGAAAGTGTAACATATTTTGTCATCTGCTAGGAGAGATCTGTGATGATGAGGCGATAGTAGCGATCCTAGTGGTGGGCAACTACCCATGTTTGCATTTTTACTACATATTGAGCTTCGCGACTGTATATAGTAGACTGTGATGTTAGTCCATCCTCTCACTCCCATAATTTCAAGATCTTTGGATACCGCGTCCATCCACCTCAGCTTTGGTCTTCCCTTTCTCCTCCTGTTATATAGTCTACCCTTTAACATCTTAATAGGAGTGCGCGTTTCAGGCATCCTGTTTACATGTCCCAGCCATCTCATTGTTTGAGCTTTCATAAATTTTACAACATCTTGACCTCCTATCAGGTTAAGAAGTTCATTGTTGGGGCGTATCCTCCATCCTTGATGATCATTGACTGGGCCAAAGATTCTACGCAGAATCTTCCGTTCAAAACTTCTTAAAGCGTTCTCGTCTTTCTTTGTAAATGTTCATGTCTCTGAACCAAAGGTAACTAATTAAATACTGTATACTGACCTAAATTCGAGTAGGTGTAGGGTGAGTAGTAGCTCGAGTAGTAAGGTGATGTGTAGGCGCTGTACGTGAGTGCTGAGGGGTAGCTGTACACCAGGGGGTAGAAGCTTGGCTTGGGCGCTGGCGCTGGTGCCGGTGCTGGTGCAGGGGCAGCTAAAGTCATGCCCAGCAGGAGCAGCAGTACTACCTGTAAACAGATTGCGGGTTGTGGCTTCTCAATCCATAAGAATAGCAACATTGTGTTACGGTAGATGTAGTGTCTCAAATTAATAGGTTTTGTAATTTTTGTTTAAAAATGAATCATGAATAGCATAGTTAAAATTAACAAACGTAGCCAATGACGATTACTCTTAGTGTAACTATCAGGGGAAAGGAAATAACTCAGGGATATAATCAGTGATAATTCTCAGATTATTTCATCAGGAAGGAGTACTGGTAATGATACTGAACTGGGCAGGACTGGGTGAAGTTAGGAAGACATAGGTTACTATTTTATATGAGAATGCTTCAATTTTGTTGCGTAACATATACTCCTGCCAGTGTGGACTCCGGGTCATGTTGGCATTCCTGGAAATGAGGCAGTGGATGCTGCAGCAAGGGATGGTGCTGTAAATGGGTCTGAGGTGTATTGGCGCGAGAGGTGGCAAGATATTAGAAATTACTTGAAACATACATTATGGTGGCAATGGGAAGGAGAATGGTCTGCACAAGAGGGAAATAAATTACGAAGAATAAAGAATACTGTTCGCGTTTGGGATTCGTCCACAAGAGCGTCACGACACGAAGTTTTACTCACCGGGTTGAGGATTGGCCACTGTCATCTGACGCATGGCCATCTCCTACGTGGCGAGCCTCAGCCGGAGTGTGATCTATGCCATGTTCCACTGACCGTGGGACATTTTTTATTACAGTGTAGAAAATACGACCGTGTCCGTCGGCGGTATGGAATTCAGCCGACTCTACGTGATGCTCTTGGAAACGATTTTAATTGTACAAGTGCAGTTCTGAGATTTTTATCGAATACAGGACTTGACAGGGTGATGTAGTTTCTTAATAACCCGTTTTATTTATCCTCCGGACTCTTTACATCTGGAGGTTATATTTTTTAGTATATGATTTTAACAAATTTGACATTCGGACCTTTTACATCCGTGCATTTTATAAATGCTCCAGACAATTTATCTCTGGTGGCATTTGTTTTATTGTTTTGTTGTTTCTTTTTAAATAATAGTTAGGGCCTGAGAACTGCTCACTTTTATGGTTTTTATGCTTCACCTTGTTGAAACTGCATTTGTTTGCCTCGTTTTAACCGTGACAACGCGTTTTAGTTCTTTTAAGTATTCTGGTTATTGTATTGTGTTTGTGTTTAGTGAAGATTTTAGGTAAGAGCGCAAATAGCCATAGTAGCTGACGTGCCCTTTTTAAACCCCACTAACTAACTGTACTTCTGCTTCATGAATGAATGGATGAATGGGAAGAGAAACATTTAAAAGGTACATGATAAAATCGCACTCTTATAAAGGCTCTTGGGACTTTTTTTAACTTTTATGTGAGCTTCATTCACATTTTCATTGACATAGCGGTCCGACAAGTGGGTACAATAAAATAAAAATAATTTATATATGGTTTCCTCAACTGCTTAGCTTTAATATATAAATAAGTCAAAACATGACATGATAATACAAACTCAAAACCACGACAAGTCATCACATATCCAGATAGTAACATTGCTGCAATACCGTACCAGTCCATGCAACAAAAATTACAGTTAGCCCCAAATTTCTGCAATTGTGAATCAAACATTGGTAAACAATGAGCCACCTGGGCCATCAATACAATATGCATTACTAATAATTCCATCATTTTTGTAGCAAGTCCACAATTTTAGTAATTATAGTGCGTTGTTGTGATCCTCATTAATTTGTGGAGAATTTACTGGTACATCTGGCTGAGGAAAGACGTCAGTAATGGTTGGCAAATTCAGAGAAGATATGGAAAGGCATGAAGTTTTAACGTACCGTATTAGAAATGTCTGTAAGAGTGAACTGATAAGCAATATTACAGTAGGAGTGTGAGAACGAGATAATCTTCTGATAATGACTTCTTACAATAGTCCTGCAACAGTCTTATATTAGAAGGGGCTTGAAAAATACATATCGATGGCTGAGAACCAGTCTATTCTAAATCCAGTTTTTATAAGAAAGAAATCTGTGTTTCATTGTGTTCCAGTTCTTGTCTGCATATACAGTATGAATCGAACAAAATTATAAATATTCCTCTCCATAAGGTTGCTATGCAGCTATTCCAAATTGTTTCATGAAGCTTTGAATGCCAGGATCTTAAAATAGCTCTCCTGAAAAAAAAATCGTAAAATGGACTTGGAATAGTCTGGTTCCAGCAAAAGTGCCATATCTCAATACATAGAGCAGTCATGTTTTTAAGAGGTTAATTGCAAAAATATGTTACTCGTAGTATGAATAATTTTTTGTAGTTTGTATATATTATGTCAGGGTTTTCAATGTGCAGTACCTGCATGTATATGTGTATTTCCAAGACAACCAGATATGCTAAGGTGTTCATTGCCGCCTAACAAAGGACCTGAAGATGCCATTTATGGCGAGAACATTTGTTCTCACCTCCACTAGGGTCCTATTTTGAGTTTGTATAATTAGGTCATGTTTTGACTTATTTATATATTAAAGATAAGCAATTGACGGAACCATATAAATAAATTATTTTATTTTATTCATTCACATTTCAAAAAAAAAAGTCAACTATTAGAACGTTACTTTGCTGGGCAAATAAGCCAGGCACGATTATATTTTATAAGTTCCCTTTGAGAGGAAGGACACGGGCTTGGGGGTGTCCTCGCATGTAGGTCGATTGTACTACCCGGAATGGAATGATGTGCATGTCCTAAGGCCCTGAGCACTAGATATTTCTCTGGGTAACGCCTCCGAACTCCCCTTCAACCTACACAATCCATTTTACCTTCCCATGTAGGCATCATCGCGGTCCCTCAGTCCCATCCCACGAGCTACAATAAGCCCATGGGGAGAGCCCATGGTACATTGCACTATCACCAGCAACTAATGACCGCAAACCATGCGGTCCAATTTCGGTGGCAGTCCACATCGGAGCAAGCAGGGATGCAGAACTGGTAGAGAGAGGGATGGAAGCATGGGAAAAGCATTGGTTCCCCTTCCACAATCCACCCGCATTGAATGACATCTCCATGACTTGTCCGCAACCATGTAGCACTAGACACTAACTACAAATCCCCTCTACCCTATCATGTCAATGACACGAGATGTTAAAGGGAGGGATGAGGGATGTATTCCGGCTTGTGACGTCTGCCACAACTGTCACTCAGTTCTGCATGCCTGATTTAGAGCAATATTATTCCAAAGCCTTCGCAAAACTGCACTATAATGGTAACTAAGTAACAATAAATGTACTGTAATGGGTCTATTTTAGTATAGTGTTACTGTATATTATGATGAATGGTTTCCTTAGTAACAAGTTTCTTGGATCTATTTTAGTATAGTGTTATGTTATGAAGAATGGTTTCCTTAGCAACAAGTTTCTTGGGTCTATTTTAGTATAGTGTTATGTTATGAAGAATGGTTTCCTTAGCAACAAGTTTCTTGGATCTATTTTAGTATAGTGTTACGTTATGAAGAATCGTTTCATTAGCAACAAGTTTCTTGGATCTATTTTAGTATAGTGTTATGAAGAATGGTTTCCTTAGCAACAGGTTTCTTGGATCTATTTTAGTATAGTGTTATGTTATGAAGAATGGTTTCCTTAGCAACAAGTTTCTTGGATCTGTTTTGGTATAGTGTTATGTTATGAAGAATGGTTTCCTTAGCAACAAGTTTCTTGGATCTATTTTAGTATAGTGTTATGTTATGAAGAATGGTTTCTCTAGCAACAAGTTTCTTGGGTCTATTTTAGTATAGTGTTATGTTATGAAGAATGGTTTCTCTAGCAACAAGTTTCTTAGGTCTATTTTAGTATAGTGTTATGTTATGAAGAATGGTTTCCTTAGCAACAAGTTTCTTGGATCTATTTTAGTATAGTGTTATGAACAATGGTTTCCTTTGCAACAAGTTTCTTGGATCTGTTTTGGTATAGTGTTATGTTATGAAGAATGGTTTCCTTAGCAACAAGTTTTTTGGATCTATTTTAGTATAGTGTTATGTTATGAAGAATGGTTTCCTTAGCAACAAGTTTCTTGGGTCTCTTTTTAGTATAGTGTTATGTTATGAAGAATGGTTTCTCTAGCAACAAGTTTCTTGGGTTTGTTTTAGTATAGTGTTATGTTATGAAGAATGGTTTCCTTAGCAACAAGTTTCTTGGATCTATTTTAGTATAGTGTTACGTTATGAAGAATGGTTTCCTTAGCAACAAGTTTCTTGGATCTATTTTAGTATAGTGTTATGTTATGAAGAATGGTTTCCTTAGCAACAAGTTTCTTGGATCTATTTTAGTGTAGTATTACTGTATGTTATGAAGAATGGTTTCCTTAGCAACAAGTTTCTTGGATCTATTTTAGTATAGTGTTATGTTATGAAGAATGGTTTCCTTAGCAACAAGTTTCTTGGATCTATTTTAGTATAGTGTTATGTTATGAAGAATGGTTTCCTTAGCAACAAGTTTCTTGGATCTATTTTAGTATAGTGTTATGAAGAATGGTTTCCTTAGCAACAAGTTTCTTGGATCTATTTTAGTATAGTGTTATGTTACGAAGAATGGTTTCTCTAGCAAGAAGTTTCTGTGTGGGAATTCTAACTTTCAAGGCCTAACATCAATAGCTGTAAATATAACAAAAACACGAACTTGCAAAAATCTATATATATATATATAATTTGAACTGGTAATGGAAATTACGAGAAAACGGCTGGCCTGGCATCCAAAGCTTTTCGGAAAAGTAGTAGTTTTCAGTGAAAAGTCAATTTTCCTACATAATTTTCCTATTTTCCAAAATCCATCTGTTGTCAGTTTTGAGAACTAATTTTATTCAATCACGGCCGACTTGATTGAATTTCAGAACAAAACACACACTACAATAAACAATAGGCTATTACACGAAGGCCATGACCTGCAGGATTGCTGACATATTTAGAGCTCAATTCAATTTGTTATTAAAAACTAATTCTGCAGTGTATAATTTTCTGAGTACAGCTGTGTAGTGGATATTCAAATCTACGAAACTTGAGGTGGTTTGATGACATTGTTACCATTAGAAATTAAATATTATTATAGTTAATATCATGATGCATCTATTTTTTCATCAATTGTACATAATAATGATGCTATATTGATGACATGAAAATGAAACGTTTTGTGGTTATGTAAGTAAATGTAGAGAATATCTTAATTTAGATCTTCATTTCTATAATTTACTGAGTGCCTGCTATATATAACTACAAAACTTAAGTAGGATAATAATATTGTTATTAAAAATCAAATATTTTTATACTTATTAACCCAGTGGGGTTGGGTCTTTTTCATATACTTAATGGCGGTGTAGTGTAGATATTGATATGTGTCATTGTCCTCAGTATTGGCTCGAGAGAGCGCAAAAATTACAGTTCCTAAGGAAAGATCAAAAGGTATTACTTATTACTTACTGATAAAATAAGAGGCCTAGAAAATTTTGTAGTCTCCAGATCATTTCAGCAAGATCTCTTAGTAGGATAAAATGGTTTTACGCTCTACATTTCAAGTTCTACATGCAGCAGCTATACGAAAATGCTATTGTTCGAAAGCTTAACAAACCTGACATTTTTTTTTTTTTTTTTTTTTTT
Organism: Periplaneta americana; assembly: GCF_040183065.1. Lineage (NCBI taxonomy): Eukaryota > Metazoa > Arthropoda > Insecta > Blattodea > Blattidae > Periplaneta > Periplaneta americana. The sequence goes on from NC_091131.1 coordinate 164,498,960, forward strand.
TTTTTTTTTTGCCTACAATCCACAATGACCTGAAATAGCTACTGCTATCGTCCTGACATTGATACTTGCGTTTTCGCGTTGAAGCTCAAAAACTGAAGTTGGATAGTTTCAAGAAAAAGTATTTGGCCTAAAAAAATCCATTCAGAGGGAGTATGTTTCATTATTATGGAAGCAAATTTCTATCAAAAAGACAAGTATTCTTAATTGAAAATAAATCTGAAAAATTTTTATTTGAATGTCTAACGAACTTAGTTTGCAGCAGCATTTGCTGCACAAGCCACTAGTAATATTTTATTTCTATGTCCCTCGAATGAGGTAAAAAAAAAAATAAATAAGTACAATTATTATTGGGAATATCTTCAGTGCCTAACATCTCTGAGTAAGGAGATCTGTGTGTGGACAAAGTTCGCCGCTTATTTCTCGCTCACTACAAAATTCACTCTGCTTGTCATTATCCTCGCCTATTATATCGTAACATCGGGTTAATTTAATTCTGTCTTGGAAATCCTCTTATTCCGGAAATTAAATTGTTCGTACTGCCAGACTAACACGAGTTCAGGGAGCATGGTGCGTTTGCCTTCCATTCAGGTGGCACGGATTCGATCTCCTTTCTCAGTGGAATTTGTGGTTGACAAAACAGACGTTACAGAGGGATTTTCTCGGGGTACTCCCGTTTCCTTTTTTCATTCCACAAACACTTTCAACTTCCCCTTCATTTCATCTATCATCTGCAATAGTAAAAATAAGCTGATGTGAAGTCTGGAGGTAGTACGTGTTTCCGATGTTGATCTAGGTTCTAAGAGCTTGGGGCTCTGGGTTCGGACTCGTCTGTAGACGATGGGACCTTACCTACAGGGCTCAGGAAGAATGGCCCACCTGTCAGCGTCGGATTCACGAATGTCACACGGGCCATCCGTCGAACTTCGACAATCATCGCACATACTGTAGACCTAAAACGCCTTAAATGCAAAGATCCATTCCGGATCCAGTCCTCGCGAAATGAAAGAATCAATCAATCAATGAACCAACCAATCAATCAATGTCAGTCAGTCAATCAGAGAGGATGTAGGCCTAATGGAAATGAATCAGCATTACATAACACGCTCAATAAAAAGTACTGACTTATGTTTAATCTACATGATCACATATCGGAATATTTTCTACGACTCTCCTAGCTCCGCTTGCAAGATCGACGTTTAGTACATTCTCTTTGCCTGCTATATCGAATTATACATGATTCCACACCCAACTACCTTGCCTCTCGGTTTACTCTCCTAGCTTCACATCATAATCGCAATACACGTTCACAGCACAATCTGTTGCTATCAATACCACGTCATCAGACATCTCTGTACTCAAGTTCTTTCTCAATAGCCATGGCCCGCTCATGGAATTCGCTGCCGCTGGAAATCAGGGGTAGTCTTAGTCCTCAGTTGTTTAAAATTAGGTTGTTTAGAAATATTTTAAATGCACAGAATTAGTTTTTTAGGTATAATTTTTATTATTATTATTACTATTATTATTATTATTATTATTATTATTATTATTATTATTTTACACAGAAATAAATAAATTTCTAAATTATAGACATCAGCTCAAAGAGTTTGAGTGACCACAAGGGTCCTGAATACAATAAACATGTACAATATAATGTGATGTGATACATTAATGAAAAAAGAAAGTTAATTGTTGAAGGCAAATATAAGTTGATTAATTGAAATAGAGATGATGATGTAATATTTGAAGAGAATCCTTGATAATATTTATAAGAATAGACATTACATAATCGAAAGGAATGTGAATTTCCTTAAGATAATTCCATGTGAATTTTGTGATTGAACCTCTACTGCCAAACAGCAAACCAATGACAGACCATTGTTTAAGAGGGACGTTGTACTTTTGAGAAAGATACGGCAGACAAGGTTCATATATGGACTTCTTCTCAATATCAACTTCGGCGGCCTGATTTAGGTTTCTTTCGAAACGGATAGTAGGGTCAAGAACAAGAGCCCGTTTTAAGTGTCCGTTGATAGCAATAATGTCTGCCCGTCTAAAAGAACCGTCTGATGATACACAATGTACTTCCTCATGAATCTCCCAATTTAAAGTTTTTAACGATGTCGCCAAAGCATGTCGTACACGATGATGTCTAGCATTGATCAGCAGCTCGCCTTTGGGGCATTGTCCAAGCACGTGTCCATTATTTTTCCATTAACACTGATATCTAGGTAATTGTCATTGTCTCAATGTAACACATGCTGTGCTGACTATACTAATTCTACTATTCCTTTAGTTGTGAGATTATATTCATATATATTAATTCTTTTTTTTTAGTTAATACTTGTATACTAGAATGTATTTTCCTGTTTGTGATTATGTATTCAGTCTCTTTTTTATTATATATTTTTTATTATTATTATTTTAAAGTTAATACTGATTGTGTATATGTATTCAATCTGTCTTTTTTACTTAATTATGTTTATTATTATTTTTAAGTCAATATTTGTATACCGGTATGCATTTTTCTATATATGATTTGATCCTGGTTGAGTGGAAGAGAAGGCCTGATGGCCTTAACTCTGCCAGAGAAAATAAAACTATTATTATTATTATTATTATTATTATTATTATTATTATTATTATGTTCGCAAATAAATCTCAATAGCTGTTTTCCGGAACCTTTAGATTGTGTTACTGATGCATGCAATTACGTTGCCAGAAGTCATGGAATCCTCTACTCTACGAGGTCTTGAACCTGTTGAATATTGGCATCAAGGATGGCAGCAGTTCTTAAAGTAAATTGACAGTCAGTTCAGAAGTCTTGAATGTGAAGTGAATGCATTATTTCCTACAGTTTTCACGAGACGTTAGTTACGGTACAAAAAGCAGTTAGCTTTAGTCGAAATGTTTCCGTCTAATCTTACTCCATTCAAAAAGTTCGAGCAGTACGGTAAGCAAGGAATCAGTGGCGGCTTCTGGTCGAAAATTTTGGGAGTCGTGGGTAATAGAACTTTTTGTATTTTAAGGTAATATAATTATTAAAAATATGCATTTTGTTGGTACCCACGGAAGAAATTGTGCCCAAGCTTACAATATAGATAAGAGTAATTATTGCAGTAAGCCTAATCACGTTTTCCCCGCAAGATGCAACATATAAAAATACGGTATTATAACATTATAATTGAATCAGTGAGTCGAAAAGTGGTAACATTCCAAAATCATGCTTTCGAGATAATAAAAGAAAACTGTTTTGTGACTTTATTTTTAATTTAATAAAAAAAAACGTATAATGGCTCACATTTACTACTAGTTACAAGTATCTCAGCCTTTATTTTTGTTTGTTAATATATAAATTGTTTTTTTTTAGATTTGATTGTTTAAAGTTTGGGAATGTTACCCTTTTTCCAGTCAAATGGAATTTTGGTTAAAATGAACAGAAATATTTTGAACAATTAGTAACTTTTCTTTGTAGCGTAACTGTCGAAAAACGTGTAGGCTACAAATACTTTTTTCAAATGTGGGAAAAAGAAACAATCATAAAAACGATGTTACAATGTTGTTTTTTTGGTCTCGACTAACACACCTTTGTAGGTTACATACTCTTCTCCCCTACTCCTAGATACTTCCTCCATTTCTTTTGTATGTGTATTCTTGTTCACCTTTCCTTTCTTTCTTCTTGGCTCATTATCTTCCTCTTCTGAAATTGTTGTTTTTTACTCGAAGACACTAACTTCAAAAACTATTTTCCAAATCTTGCAGACAGAATAGCGATGGTCAAACAGTCCACACCCGTGGAGTAACGGCTAGCGCGTCTGGCCGGAAAACCAGGTGGCACGAGTTCGATTCCCGGTTGGGACAAGTTACCTGGTTGAGATTTTTTTCCGGGGTTTTCCCTCAATCCAATATGAGCAAATGCTGGGTAACTTTCGGTGTTGGATCCCGGACTCATTTCACCGGCATTATCACCTTCATCTCATTCAGGCGCTAAATAACCTAGATGTTGATAACGCGTCCTAAAATAATCTACTAAAAAAAAGAATGAAACTAAACGATTATTACAGTCCGTGTCAGCGCTCGAAGCACACTATATGAAAACTAACTCAATAGTGCTCCACTATTGAGTGGAATAAAAGTAACATTCCTGGATTGTTACCGTTCTTCTACTCAACTCCAAACACGGGTCCATGCTATTGGCATTAGCATGATAGGAATATTACTCTTTTCCTGCTGAATAGGTAGGACTATGATATATGAACCACTTTGCTATCTCAGTTTATTTTCGCATTTTTTGGAATGTTACCCCCTTTCCACTCACCGATTCAATTATCCACCGCTGTGGAGTAAAAACACGTTTGACCATGAAACCAGCGGGCCCGGGTTTAAATGTTGGTTGGGACAAGTTACCTGGTTGAGGTTTTTCCGGGGTTTTCCCTCAACCCATTAAGAGCAAATGCTGGGCAATTTTCGGTGCTGGACTTGGACTCATTTCACCGGCATTATCACCTTCATCTCACTCAGACGATAGATAACCATAGCAATTGTTAAAGAGCCGTAAAATAAACGAAAAAAAAAAAAACAAATATAATAATTCAATGGGAATACTGAAGAACAGGGTTTCACGACGACTGTGATCAGTGTTCTGGAACTTGGCATTTCCAATGTTTCGGAATTGCATACTGGTTGTGTTCCATCATCAGGGCAGACAGGTAAGATAGGGTCGCCTGCTCTGTTGACTCGCCAGGCCAGGCGAATTCAGTAAAGATTATAATTTGCTGTGCTTTATATAGGAAACAAATTAAAATTCAAACTCATGCAAATGTAATGTTGCGTCAAAGCAGGAGCCTCTTCATCAGTATGTATTTTTCACACAAACACACGTCAAACTATAATCTATACTAATAATAAATCTGTAGCCGAAATTTTTCTGGTAATTTTCGATTGTCCAAAAATAATTGATCCTAACATATATAATTAACCACCCTGAAACCGAAAATAGCTTTTTTTAAATTTTTGTTTGTATGTCTGTCTGTCTGTCTGTATATTTGTTACTTTTTCACGCGATAATGGCTGAACCGATTTCGATGAAAATTGGAATATAAATTAAGTTGTTGTAACTTAGATTATAGGCTATATGACATTCAAAATACATTATTTAAAAGGGGGGTTATAAGGGGGCCTGAATTAAATAAATCGAAATATGTCGCTTATTATTGATTTTTGTGAAATATGTTACATAACAAAAGTTTATTTAAAAATGATTTCCGATAAGTTTTATTCTCTGAAAAATTTTGATAGGGCTGATATTTAATGAGATAAATGAGTTTTAAAATTAAAATAACGCCATCTAAGGCGGTGTATTGAAATAAAAAACAAGGGCCTTGGACACAACAATCGAAAGCTATGAAACATAGCCTACAGACAATGTTTCTGTGTTTGCATGAAGTAATATCGGAAGCTAATTAAACCGATTTGTATAATTTATTATTATTTCATCATTGGAAAGTGTAGTTTCTCTGTATGGACATATTGCTATAATGTTATTACAGTAACTTGTGAGTGAATCGAGGACAGGTAAGATTAAAATAGCTTCTTATGCACAGAAAACTTGATAAGTTATTGTGTATATTCATTTCCTGTATTTCTTAAAATAATGTTTATGAACATATTAATTTTTATCTCAGAGAATTAACGAACAACGAGAGTGTATTGATTTAGTATGCAGTAATAGTACGTTAGCTTAGCAATCCATTATTGTATAATTAAAATTTTAACTATGCTCAATTGAATCGTGTTAAAATACATAAAATATATATGCAATAAATGCAATGAAAAAAAATTGGGTAATGAGCCAAGCAGATTATGTTGCGCTGTTGTAAAAGCTGTTCCTCCTGAGATTCAAGAGCTCCCACAACAAATTAAAAACTTTCTAATTCGAGTCCATCCGTTATCAACATACTTTTTACATAATATAATATAATATAATATAATATAATATAATATAATATAATATAATATAATATAATATAATATAATATAATATAATGTAATGTAATGTAATAGGCTATAATATAATATAATATAATATAATATAATATAATATAATATAATATAATATAATATAATATAATGTAATATAATGTAATGTAATGTAATATAAACATAATAATAAATCTGTAGCCAAAATTTTTCTGTTAATTTTCGCTTTTCCAAAAATAATTGGTAATAACAATTAAGAAACATGTTAAAGGAATTGTCATTGCACCAAATGAGTGGTCTCTGGATCAAGATGATCGCATTTTAATATTTTAAATACGATTTAAATTAAGTAACATATTAAACGATTTATCCTTCTATCAAACACGAATGTTCCCTGGATCAAATGTCCTATTTTAATTATGTAATTACTTTATATGTATTTCTAACGGGTGCAGCGGAGCGCACGGGTACGGCTAGTATTTAAATATTTACATACTTAATTGTTATAAAAATACAGTATGAAGAACCATCCCAGTAACGAATAGAAAAATAATTGATTCAGCTTGCCATCATTCAGGCCTACTAATTACAATGGGCCTACTTAACCAATATAAAATTTATCTTCTGATGTGAAGTGATGACTATTCAGCTATAAACTCAGCGGAATCGAGTTCGATTCTCGTAACTAGTGTGATGTTTATTGTGAATGACAATAGATGACATGTGTTTCATTTTATTTTATGATTAGAAACAGTATACAGTGGTAATGCAGAAAGTCTATTTCGAGATATTCGCTGAAGTAACCTGCACGTTTCCAGCGTTGACAAAGTAGTTTTTAACATTTACCTGTCCACACCTGTGGAGTAACGGTCAACGCCTCTGGCCGCGAACCAGGTGACCCGGGTTCGAATCCCGATCGGGACAAGTTACCTGGTTGAGGTTTTTTCCCCGGATGTTCCCTCAACCCAATACGAGCAAATGCTGGGTAACTTTCGGTACTGGACCCCGGACTCATTTCACCGGCATTATCACCTTCATATCATTCAGACGCTAAATAACCTAGATGTTGATACAGCGTCGTAAAATAACCCAATAAAATAAAAAAAATAAAAACATTTACCTGTTTGTGTGTCTGTTGGTCGGATTTTGTTCATATTCAGTAGGCCTACGAGCAATCTTTACTTGAATGATACGTATGCAATATAATGATTTTTAGTGAAATGAGTAAGGTTAGGTTACTCTTTATGTGAAATAGAAAGTATACAGTGGCGCTGACAAGTAGGTGTCTTCATTATTTTTTGTATTACGCAGAATATATTGACAAATGAAACGGGTTACTGAACGTTAGGCGTACAGAAATTAATTATATTACATAAAATTATTTGTATTTATCCTTGCAAGTTATTTTGTAGTCCAGTAGTGAGCAGATATAAAGACTTGGAGAGAGATGCTGTTCAATGTGAAGGTGCAGTTAATTCGGAGTCTCATCGCAAACCTTTTTTTTTAGTTGGTTATTTAACTATGCTGTATCAACTATTAGGTTATTTAGCATCGATGGGATTTCTGATAGCGAAATGGTAGGCTACTTGGAGAGATGAGGCGCAACTTCGAACTGGCAGGCAAGCGCCTTAGCCGACTGAGCTACGCCAGTGGCCTACAGGCCTGTTATATAGCGTACTCAGCAATTATATAAATATCGTATCACTTTTAAATTCCGAGTTTCATAAATATAAAAATACTAGTGGCTTGTGCAGCAAATGCGAAAACGCAAGTAACAATGTCAGAACGATCAGTGGGTTTTTCATGTGGGACTAAATAATAGCTAATTCAGGTCATTGTGAATTGTACGCGAAAGTTAAAAATAATGTCAGGTTTGCTATGCTTTCGAACAATAAACATAGCATCTTGGTATACCTGCTGCATGTAGAGCTTGAAATGTAGAGGGTAAAATCATTTCATCCTGTTAAGAGATCTTGCTGAAATGATCGGGAGACTACAAAATTTTCTAGGTCTCTTATTTTATCAGTAAGTAATACCTTTTGATTTTTCCTTAGGAACTGTAATTTTTGCGTTCTCTCGAGCCAATACTGAAGAGAATGACGCATATAAATATCTATACCACACCGCCATTAAGTATATGAAAAAGACCCAACCCCACCCCACTTGATTAATAACTATAAAAATATTTGATTTTTAATAACAATATTATTATCTTACGTAAGTTTTGTAGTTATATACTACATAGCTGCCATCCAGTAAATTATAGAAATGAATATCTAATTTCATATATTCTCCACATCTACTTATATAACCCCAAAAGTTTGACTTTCATATCATCAATATAGCATTAATACGTATAATTACTGAAAAATAGTCGCATCATGGCATTAATTATAATAATATTTAATTTCTAATGGTAATAATGTCATCAAACCATCTCAAATTTTGTAGATTTTAATATCCAATGCACAGTTGTACTCATAAAATTACACATCGTAGAATCAGACCTGTAAATTATTTTTAGTAAGCCTTGAAGTTTTTAATAACCAATTGAATTTGAGCTCTAAATATGTCAGCAATCCTGCCTTCATGTAATAGCCTATTGTTTATTGTAGGCTAATGTATGTTTTGTTTTATTCTAAAATGATGCAGTTAGTTCTCAAAACTGACGGAAGATGGATTTTGGAAAATATGAAAATTATGTAGGAAAACTAACGCTTCACTGAATGTTACTATTTTTCTGAAAAACTTCGGGTCCTAAGCTTCAAAATGAGGGGTCGTTTATTAAAATCCGTTCAGCCGTTTTTCCGTAATTTCAATTACCAGTTCAAATTATATATATATATATATATATATATATATATTAGATTAGATTAGATTAGATTAGATTAGATTAGATTAGATTAGGGTAATTTTCCCGAACAGTTGAACCAAAGGAGAATTTTAGTTTTTAAATTGAATTCTTTCTGTGAGGTCTACGTAGTAATAAGCAAACGTTCTCACTTTCCGGCTGCAAATATTTTCAACATAATTAAAAGATATTTACCTGCACAGTCTAATGCACTGTTGCTGAAGCTACGTCATTTCACTGAAGAAGGTCCTCCCTTTTCCCCCTTTTTTAAGTTTAGGCCCACTGTACAAACTGTCCGTCCATCTCCCTTCCCCTTGTCCTTTTCATTACTTCCACATGTAGGGCAAACTCGGCTAATCTCATGACAGGCTAATTTCGTGATATTTTTATTTAAATTTATCACGATTTTATACCAGGGACAAATGTAATTCTGATGGTATAGTATAAATGACAGAAGATGGATTATAACTTAGATTCTGTCCACCGCGTTCTTGCAGTGATGTGAGCAGAGTTTTTGGAAACTGTCTGAAGAGTTATGAGATCTATAGCTTTGAATTTGTGCGTGAATACACCATCCGATTTCCTTTCTTAAAAGAAGAGTTTTTTTGCTGTGTTTTGTGGTTCAGTTTGTTTTCAATGTTAAGTACTGACATTTTATACTTCTTGGTGAAAAATACACGGACATCACTTTATTTTTACCAACATTTTTAACATTAACCTGTCTATACTCGGAAACACTGTTTCCCCCTTCCATTACAGGAGTTTGATGTTACTAGTGCAATATGTAAACAAATCATTTTACTAGGTATAGGAGGAGAGAAAAGTAGTGTATCCATTTATGTTGTAGGGAAATACGATATTACGATTTTCAGTTTGTTCATCACTTTTACGGAATTTATCAAAATACAGTAGAGTAGTAACATTTTTTTTCAAAAACTCAACTTTTCAGGCGGCTATGTTCGTTATGTAATGTCTACTTTATTTAGCATATTAATTATTGGTGTTAACATACTATATAGAGAGTGCATTTAAATTGAGGGGGTCATAAGTAAAGGGCTATAAGTGCACTTAAGTTACTTTTGAGAAAATGGGGTTTAAATATTTAAGCTTTCCTAAAATCGGTGAAATTTTTTATTTAAATTTTAATGTGTGATGCGATTAAAATATCCATTTGCTACTAAAATTTTAGATACTTTTGCTTACACTGGATGCACTTAACTCATGTTATTACAAATGTCACTAGCATTCCTTTGCTTCTAGCCACCTCAATTAAAAAAAAGCTAATCCGAATTTTTAAACAAGTTGCTGAAAATGGTTGCCGTTCATTACAATGCAGGCTTCAATTCAGTACGCATATTATTAAAAACATTTTGAAGCATATTCTCTGAAATTGAATTTATCGTTTCTTGAATATAATTTTTTAGTACGATATTATTAATATAGGTTCTTTCTTCTATAGAAAACGCAATCATATTTATGAAACACACTATACACTGCAGTGTTTACTTCACTGCTTGAAGACTTCGAATGCAACAGCGGCCGTATGTTTATGTGTCTGACGGGAGCAAGGACATTAGTGAAAGGGTGAGAGTGAAGTACATTCAGAAATGCAGGTACAATAAAAATGCATTGCTTATGTAACACAGCCTTATTTTGGGAAGTTGTTTTCTTAGCGTTTTTCTCATTCCACTAGGCCATTTTTTCCCTTTAAATTTTTCTATGGTATAGTTAACAACATTCTCTGGTGGAAGAAATATCAAATGCATGAAACGTAAAATATTTGTAAATGTATTCATAGCATCTCTGATATATTGTTCACGCCGTACTTGCTCCAAAAAGCAGATAATCGCAGGATCAGTTGTGAAAAGAAATACAATGAAAGTGATATGAAAGATGCAATTTATTGCATCGAAAACAAAGGAAAACTGCCGCAGAGAAACCTCGCCTTTTTCTTGGCAAGTTCGACGAGGACCAGAAAGGGACCAATGCAACAGTAAAGGAGAATGACATTTACAGCCCCTTATGTGAGTTAAAATAGGTAGACAACAAAACATAATCATCTTCAGGAGCCGAACAAAGAAGATCTGTGCTTAAAGAAAGGCGAATGATAGACCTAATGCTTTTTGTGCGAATCTTGCTCAAGAAATTTCGACGACGACAAGCATCGTGATGCACTTGGGGACCTACGATAGGTAGCGAAATTCGGTCGTGAAAGCCAGCTATAACGACTGAGGGCTTCATCGACTTAACCACACGATAACTGCATTCTGGTTGGATGATCGTCCACCTCTATTTCGGCATGTGAACGTGAGGCCAGCAGCCGGTTGATCGGTCTGAGCTCTTAAAGAACTGTAGGGTCACAGATTATTATTATTATTATTATTATTATTAATATTATTAATATTATTATTATTATTATTATTATTATTATTATTATTAGAGAACGTATTTTATGTGCTAATAATTATCTATATATAATTTGAACTGGTAATGGAAATAACGGGAAGACGGCTGAACGGATTTTAATAAATGACCCCTCATTCTGAAGCTTGGAACTCAAAGTTTTTCGGAAAAATAGTAGTTTTGAGTGAAATGTCATTTTTTCAACATAATTTTCCTATTTTCTAAAAGCCATCTGTCGTCACTAACTACTTGCATTTCAGAATAAAACAAAACACACACTACAGTAAACAGTATTACACATATTTAGAGCTCAATTTCAATTGGTTATTAAACATTTCAAGACTTACTAAAATTAATTTAGAGGTCTGATTCTGTGGTGTGTAATTTTCTGAGTACAGCTGTGTATTGCAGTGGCGTATACTGGTTAAAGGGTTTGGGCTACCGCTGACCCTATTATTACACAAAATATATCTAACAATTACTTTAATTTTAATTACTATGGTAAAACTAATAATACAAAATTATTACATTATGTTATATTATAAACTTTTTCTTTTGTAATTTCCTTGGGCTACCGCCGGTAGCCCCGGTAGCCCGCAAAATACGCCCCTGGTGTATTGGATAGTAAAATCTACAAAACTTGAGGTGGTTTCATGACATTATTGCCATTAGAAATGAAATATTATTATAATGCCATGCTGTGACTATTTTTAATTAATTATACTATTAATGCTATATTGATATGAAAGTGAAACGTTTTGGGGTTATATAAGTAGATGTAGAGAATATCTTAAATTAGATCTCCATTTATATAATTTGCTGAGTGGCGGCTATGTAGTATATGTTATTGAAAACTAAAACTTACGTAAGATAATTAATATTGTTATTAGAAATCAAATATTTTTGTAGTTATTAATCAAGTGGGGTTGGGTCTTTCTCATATACTTAATGACGGTGTGGTGTCGATTTATATGCGTGATTCTCTTCAGTATTAGCTCGAGAGAGCGCAAAAATTACAGTACCTAAGGAAAGACCAAAAGGTATTACCGGTACTGATAAAATATGAGGCCTACAAGATTTTGTAGTCTCCCGATCATTTCAGCAAGATCTCTTAGCAGGATAAAATGATTTTACCCTCTACATTTCAAGGTCGTTTACGAAACATGCAGCAGCTATACCAAGATGCTACGTCTATTGTTCGAAAGCATAGCAAACCTGACATTTTTTTAACTTTCACCTATAATCCGCAATGATCTGAAATAGCTACTGCTTTACTCCCACATGAAAAACCGACTGATCGTCCTGACATTGTTACTTGCGTTTTCGCGTTCAAACTATAAAACTGAAGGTGTATAGCAGGGCAGGGCAGCAAGAGCGGATTCTACTCTCTCACGGGGAGCCATATGACTTCTCTTCATCTCCTTTGTTCCCCGCCGAATACCGCGCAGCGTTGATTCAGTAACGGATGAATATTAAGCGTCCCCGTTTAGAGACTGGATCCGCCCCCGATGCCCAGCTCTGGTGTATAGGTTCAAGAAAAAGTATTTGGCATAAAAAAACCATTCAGAGGGAGTATGTTTCATTATTACGGAAGCAAATAACTTTCAGAATATCTGATATTTTTCATTGAAAATAAATCTGGAAAATGTTTATTTGAACGTCTAGTTTGAACTTCCAGTTGAGTTACATTGTTGCGAGGAACGAATATTAAAATTGTGTTAGGCCTAATATTCCCGTTATGCAATGAAAATCGCTTCCTCTCCAGTTAATGTTAATGTACAGATCATTGTGTAAATAGCGATATTTGAAGTGGTGTTAATCCCGATTTGAATAGAATGCTCAATAGTCATGCCAATCCACAGATTGTACGAAATTATTAATTTAATGCTGTTTAATTTCTAAATCTTAATATATAAAATTGAATGTGGGTATGTTCTCTATACAAATCTACACTCTTTGACCGATATGTGCCAAAGCTTGCACATTTAACCTTCATAACCAGGAGAAGAACATAGGCTACATTAAAATTGTGCAAATGGAAGTTAAATCAATTAAAAATATAAAAAATAAAAATAAAGAGATCAAATATTCATGTATTATATTAAAATGCAAAATCTTCTACAGTCAGTTCTTTATCATTGTCTGTTGTATTCAACATCGACTTTCACGAGGCCATGGAAATTTTAACACGAAATTAAATTACATTGTTGTTACACATCATGAAGGCTAAAACTAGATAATTCATGCAATAAGTATCTTTACGCAGTCCAGGACCGTATTATGAATTCCTCGATGCAGTTTTGTAGATAGTGAGCAGGCTGTTTTATACAATTGAATTCTAGAATTCTTTGAAACTACAAGGATTGCTACCACATAATTTACTTAATATTGAATAACCAATAGTATTATTGCGAAATATTAAGCTACCAAATTACACATAAATAAGAATTGGTGTGAAAAACTCATACGAAACGTAAAAGAATTGGCAATATGAACTGCAAAAATAAAATATGTTTTTATTCCACGTATTGCTAGGATACTTATTCATTTTTAAGCAACTGCAATTTCAATGCCGCTAGCATTTGTAATGGCCATATTAAAATGAACCTCAAGGGCAGTCGCTCATAGTTCCAGACATTAACTTAAAAACTGCGTGTTTTTCACATCTTCAACTATATTTTATACAAAGAAGTGAAAAAAAAAGAAAGATTTTACATATAACAATAAGCAATTCAATTATACTTTTGTCATGTTGTTAATGTGCATAAGCCCACTGAAAATATCACTGTATTAATTCTCAAAATATTGTTGTTCACGTCCGAAAATGTGTTGCTGCGAAATTAGATCTGTATAATCACGTTGCAAATTTAGTATGTTAAGCGTTGTGGAAATAAAAATCTCTTAGTTTCTAAAATATCGGTAGGCCTTATACGGTTCTCGGAATATTAGTCTTTATGTTAAAATGATTTATTGCGAGTTTATATTGCATCTGTATTCTGTGTATAAAGTTAGAATTAATATAATATGTTCTGAATTTATGAGATATAGTTTCAAGTTATATTATAAAAACTGGGTATGATATAAGTGGGTGTACAGCGGTCCAGAGATAAAAAATCTTCCAATATAAATTAAATTATGTATGTATATATTGATTCGATGCTGAAACTGATCGGAAAGAGGAGAAGGAATTATATTTTCGTTGGGTTTTACTTTGTTTATAGTTTGATTTTTCTATTACTTTATTTGTATTTCTGGTGGTGTGAAAGAGAAGGCCTAATGGCCTTAACTACACCAAAATAAATAAATAAATAAGTAAATAAATAAATAAATAAAAACAAATAAATATATAAATTTAAAACAGCAGTTTAACTTCAGCGACATGTTGAAATGTTTTCTTTTCGGTGCCTGATTTACAACTGTTTTAAATTGAGTTAACTCTGGCAGGCATTTGGCTAAGGACTTCATTAATTCATGTAAGTGACGTTAAGTAAAGATTCATCTTTATGGGCGAGGAAAGCTTACCAAAGGCAATTCGTTTTGGTTGTGTATAGTTAGGTTTCCGAGATTTCCGAAAATTTAATAACCAGTTTAATTAAAAATAGAAACAGAAAGGAAAATCCGGGCAACGCCGGGTGCTTTCAGCTAGTTAGTTTATAAAACTGGTGAGGCATACGTGTAAGATTTGATTACTGATGTAAAGAGCGAGGGAGTTGTAGTGTGGGTAATTAAACCCAATGCGGTAGAACTATACATAATATATAAATAATAAATTATTAATAGTAGTATCTAATACAGTAAATAAACAGTATACGGTACAAGATATTAAAAGGAAGCCAATCCGAAATATGTTCACGTCACATAGACTCTGGTCTGGTGTGTACTCACGATAACTCTCATTGTTGTAGTCTCTCTGAACAGCCACTGGATGCTACGGCGGAGCAGTGTGTTCTGTGCGGCGGGTGCGACGTTATATACGAGGACCCCCACCCTGCAGTGCATCTGAAATATATCTTTCGTCTGTGTAGCCCTGAGGTGACGGTGCCGACTTGTATCTTCTTTCTTACTCTGTCATCTCGAGAAACCTAATTAGTTGTGCTGATGAAGGTCATCCCGGTGGATTTCAAGTGTGAAAGAAGGATGGCTTAACCCCCTGGTTTATCGATTAGTGGATAAATCTGTTAGCCATTAGACCTGTCGTGTGGAACGAGGGGGCCCGGGTTCAAATCCTGGTTGAGACAAGTTACCTGGTTACCCTCAAACCATTAATAGCAAATGCTGGGTAACTTTCGGCGCTGAACCCTGGACTCATCTCGCTAGCATTATCACCTTCATCTCACTCAGACGCTAGGTAACTAGAGGAGTTGATAAAGCGTCGTAAAATAACCAACTAAAAATACCTGTCATAGGCTACGTTAATTGTTTTGAGAGGCTGTTAGAGTGCTGCATTGGAGTTAAATCGCTCGCTTAAACTCGGTCGAATGTCGCACCCTCGAGTGAGATACGATCGGTCGTGATACGCTCGCAATAAATAGAAGCACAGTACAAGGTCATCTCACCGACATGTCTTATCTTGTATGGAAGGCGACAGATAAGATACACATATGTTTTGCTCACACGGTAAAAATAAGGCTTTATTTTCTGCGTTTATGACAAACGTTTAATGAAACAGTCAATGGAACGTACCAAAACAGGAACATGAAGTTATAAATAAAATAGTATGAAAAACTTCGATATACAGTTATTATTACTAATTATAATTCAATATTTGATTTACCACATATACAGGTATAATATGATAGATCCATACATAGTGTTCCGCCTATGTACTGCGACAATGTAGAAACGTTTTACAAAATATTATTGATATAGCAGTAGATTAATAACAATATTAGTACCTACAGAGATAACGTCACAGAAAATGTAATAAAACGAATAATCATGCTGCACAACTGTTACAGACGCAAAGATTGATACACTAATTATTAGATATTATTATTGTTATTATTATTATTATTATTATTATTATTATTATTATTATTATTATTATTATTATTACTAGAAAACATGATACAGGTCTTGCATTATCGTGATTGTGTTCTCCGTTTATAATAATTACATTTACATCCAATAACATCTATCAGATGTGGCAAAAACAAAATCACTCCTGTGTGGGGGGGGGGGAACATTTACCTACAACATTTATATTACATTTTAAAGCAAGTTTTGTAGTTGTACTATGGAGAGGATAGTTAAACACTGCAAAGTTTTTAAATGATAAACATCTATGATGTTACTACACAGTTCATCACTGTAACGAGAACGAATGTCTAACGCTCGGCTTATACCGTTCGAGGACTTATCGCTCGTGACAATTTTACGCTTTATGCATGTGCGCTACCTATCGGATTATGCTATGAACTACTTGGCGCTCTAGCGAAAACGTCCGATGCAGACCTGTGCTGTTAATGAAATGATTAGTTGAAACAGGGTTTGTACATAGAGAAATATTGTCGCACCAACAGAACAAAAATTCTCGTATAATAATAATAATAATAATAATAATAATAATAATAATAATAATAATAATAATAATAATAATAATTTATCTTTATTGTTGTTAATATTTAGTCAGCTACCCGAAGACAGGTCTGAA
Source organism: Periplaneta americana (assembly GCF_040183065.1). Lineage (NCBI taxonomy): Eukaryota > Metazoa > Arthropoda > Insecta > Blattodea > Blattidae > Periplaneta > Periplaneta americana. The sequence goes on from NC_091131.1 coordinate 164,515,843, forward strand.
CCTCACAAGTGGTGCCAACAAGGCACCACTTATGAGGCAACTAAGCCAGGAGATAATGCGGTAGGGTGGCCAATTCCTTTCCCCCCTCCATTGTATACATCGCCGACTAGCTACATGTTACACTAATTAGACTTCAGATGTATACAAACCATTACTGTTTTTCCTGTGACACATATCGTGAAGTGAGTGCTCTGAAATATTCTATATCATTGAAATACATTTATAGGCGTGCATAAATAAAAGCTCATCAAATAGTTTAGTGTTTAAAAACACTATTGTGAATTTAGATAAATATACAGTAGGCCTAATATGAAATAACTATGTATTCCTTTTATTCACGAAATGCCTTACCACTATCACGAAATTAGATACCCCTATCACGAAATTACCTACCAAACACTCATATTTTCAATCCTATTTTCTATTAATAATTAAACTTAAAAAAAATAGAAAATACACCTCTCTGATTATAGATATATTTTGTTACAATAATGCCATAGAAATAGAAAAATATAGTATCATTTCCAAAATGGGGAAAAACTAGCCATAATATTAAAAATATCACGAAAACACCTTTCCTTCTCCTATATACAATCTTAAATGTCCCAAATATTCGCCAGTCGTCGCAGACCCCCACACGCGCGGCGCCAACTCGAAGTCATACTCGCATCGTAGTTGTATACCAGATCACATTTACTGTATTTCCAGGACTTGGGGCTCCGAGCTCTGGGTTCGGCTTGTCAATAGATGATTGATGGAATCTTACCTGCAGAGCCCAGGAAGGGTAGTCCGCCTGTTAGCGTCGTATTCACGAATACTACCGGGCCATCCGTTGTAGTACAGATAATACTAGTGATTGTAATAATATTAAGAGGCAAGTATTAGAAAATCTATCATTCATGCAAAGGAACTTGAAGACATGTAGTGCTGGATCATAGTGCCCGCATTCCACTTTGTCTGCACTTCCAACCAAAGTGGTGGGATAGGCATTCATTGTCATGATGTGGATTGATATTCAGCCTTGGTTTTGGGATAGATCCGTGGAGCGAATTGTGCCCATCCCTGTCTTAAGTAATCATAGGTGGTAAACTTTGTGTATCAATTTTCTCAATTTAGAGCAACGATAATTTATGTTTTCCCAACATAAGTTGGTGGTAACAGTATAAGTAATAGTATCAGTGGTAGTGGTAATACTAATAGTAGTGGTTATAGAAATAGTACTAGTTGCTGTAGAATTTGTATTAGTAATATTAGTTGTAGTATTAGAATTAATGCTAGTAGTAGTGGTAGTATAAAATGCAGTACTATTAGAAATAGTGGAAGGTATACTAGTAGTAGTGGTAGTAGAAAAGGCAGTACTAGTAGAAATGGTTGTAGATATACTAGTAGTAGTGGTAGTAGAAAATGCAGTAAAAGGTAAAGGTATCCCCGTAACATGCCATGAAGGCATTTGGGGGCCACGGAGGTAGAGCCCCATGCTTTCCATGACCTCGGCACTAGAATGAGGTGGTGTGGTCGCACCACGCTCTGGCCGCCTTTTACCCCCGGGAAATGCAGTACTAGTAGAAATATTTGTAGATATATTAGTACCGTTAGTAGTGGTAGTAGAAAAGACAGTACTAGTAGAAATAGTTGAAAATATACTAGTAGTAGTGGTAGTAGAAAAGGCAGTACTAGTAGAAATAGTTGTAGATATACTAGTAGTAGTGGTAGTAGAAAAGGCAGTACTAGTAGAAATAGTTGAAAATATACTAGTAGTAGTGGTAGTAGAAAAGAAAGTACTAGTAGAAATAGTTGTAGATATATCAGCAGTGGTAGTAGAAAAGACAGTACTAGTAGAAATAGTTGGAAATATGCTAGTAGTAGTGGTAGTAGAAAAGGCAGTACTAGTAGAAATAGTTGAAAATATACTAGTAGTAGTGGTAGTAGAAAAGGCAGTACTAGTAGAAATAGTTGAAGATATACTAGTAGTAGTGGTAGTAGAAAAGAAAGTACTAGTAGAAATAGTTGTAGATATATCAGCAGTGGTAGTAGAAAAGAAAGTACTAGTAGAAATAGTTGTAGATATATCAGCAGTGGTAGTAGAAAAGACAGTACTAGTAGAAATAGTTGAAAATATACTAGTAGTAGTGGTAGTAGAAAAGGCAGTACTAGTAGAAATAGTTGAAAATATACTAGTAGTAGTGGTAGTAGAAAAGGCAGTACTAGTAGAAATAGTTGAAGATATACTAGTAGTAGTGGTAGTAGAAAAGAAAGTACTAGTAGAAATAGTTGTAGATATATCAGCAGTGGTAGTAGAAAAGACAGTACTAGTAGAAATAGTTGAAGATATACTAGTAGTAGTGGTAGTAGAAAAGAAAGTACTAGTAGAAATAGTTGTAGATATATCAGCAGTGGTAGTAGAAAAGACAGTACTAGTAGAAATAGTTGAAAATATACTAGTAGTAGTGGTAGTAGAAAAGGCAGTACTAGTAGAAATAGTTGAAGATATACTAGTAGTAGTGGTAGTAGAAAAGAAAGTACTAGTAGAAATAGTTGTAGATATATCAGCAGTGGTAGTAGAAAAGACAGTACTAGTAGAAATAGTTGAAAATATACTAGTAGTAGTAGAAAAGACAGTACTAGTAGAAATAGTTGAAAATATACTAGTAGTAATGGTAGTAGAAAAGGCAGTACTAGTAGAAATAGTTGAAAATATACTAGTAGTAGTGGAAGTAAAAAAGGCAGTACTAGTAGAAATAGTTGTAGATATACTAGTAGAAGTAGCAATGGTAGTAGCAAAGGCAGTACTAGTAGAAATAGTTGAAGATATACTAGTAGTAGTGGTAGTAGAAAAGAAAGTATTAGTAGAAATAGTTGTAGATATATCATCAGTGGTAGTAGAAAAGACAGTACTAGTAGAAATAGTTGTAGATATACTAATAGTAGTGGTAATAGAGAAGGCAGTACTAGTAGAAATAGTTGTGTATATAATAATAGTTGCAGAGATAATAGAAATAGTTGCAGAGTAGTATTAAAAGTTGTAGCTGTGATGGTATTGTGGAAGCAATAGTAATAGTTATAGAGATAATAGTGTTAAAGAGGTAGTAGTAGCAGTTGTAAATATGATGGTGGTAATTTATTAGTAGTAATAATAGTTGTAGGGTTAATAGTGTTAGTTGGAGAAATAGTAGTAGTAGGTGTAAACGTGATGGTAGTCTAGTACTTGTAGGCCCTAGTTGTAGAAGAAATGTTTCGAATTAAAATGTTGTTTGTTCATATAAGTTTTATTGTGAATATTAAACAAAAAATGAAATAAAAATGACTCCAATTAAGGTTAACGCTTTCTGGATTGCAATTGATGTTTTCTGAATAATTCCGGTATGAAAAGTTATTTTGAAATTATTTTTACTTTCGGTAAGCTGTGTTTTATTTAAAGAAAAATGTATAACGACTGTTTTATTCATATAGTAACGAACGCCAGAATAATGAATTCTTCAGTTTTGCGAATTTTTATATTTGTCCCTGAATGTAAAAAGTAAGCGTAGGCTATAGTGCTGCTCATCGGAGTGACTACTACCGCGGAGAAATCGAAGATTACGAATAAAGCTCTCCACCGGTGATCTCCGGTACTATCGTAGGTGGAACAGGGAACAAAGGAGGGATGCGGTGGTTCGGAGCGAAGCGAAGTTGGAGGACGTAGAGCTCAAGGACGACCGGCGGGTACGGACTGAGGGTAGTTGTGAGTGGAATTAAATGGCACCAAATCCTATATCCGTCGCATGGAAATTTTTTAATTTAGTTGAAGATAATAATAAAGTCGCACGCTGTGAACTTTGTGGGCGAATTTACTCTAAGGGTGGAGGTACTTCGAATTTGTTAGACCATTTGAAGCGATCGCACAATCGCGAACTTGAAGAAAGTAAGTAAGTAAGTAAGTAAGTAAGTAAGTAAGTAAGTAAATTTAACTGTTCAAAACCCTTTTGAACTCTTTTAAAAAGCGTGTTTACTTTGATTTATATATAAAAGTTCTAATAAATAATTTCGTGGTTTTGTGTGCAGACAGAGTAACATTGCGAATGAAAAACTGAAAAGCAGAAGAATTTCAGCAAAAAAGGACCCTCTAAGATTGATCCAGCATATTGTTACGAGATGAAACTCCAAACTTCAGTGATGAGCCGCTTACTTGAAATGAAATATGAGTTGGTGATTGTGTTGCCAGAAATTCCAAACGCTCCTAGGACGCTAACAGGTCCGTATTTGGAAATCTCTATAGCGTGGACCAGGTTAGATAGATTCTCTGAGTAGGTCTAAATTTTGAAATGTAGGTATGTAAGTGTTTAGGCTAACATTAAGAGTCGCGGTTGTGGTACTCGTACTTGCTGTCAAAAATAAATTATTACCATTCAGATACACATTGACGGTTAATTAGTGATATCATCGTTTTCGTAGTTTTAAAATTACGGAAAACATTTGATACGATTTTTTAAACTGCTTTAGTGTTATTGTTGCAAAGGTCCACAGTCTAGAAAAAAAGTCTTGAAATTTCTATAAAACGTAACTTTCGAGGCAATAAAAATCATACATAACTTATATGGAATATTTAAAAGGCAACTTGAGTTATTGGATTAAAATATTGAGTTTCATTCTTAAACTAAAGAAATATGTGGTAATAGCATAATTACAATTATCCTTAAGTTGATATCCGCTTATATTTTTTATTACAGAGGATGAGTGACGCGTTTTAGACGAGGCAGTTCAAATACTGATACCCTTTAACATCAAAGATCACAATCCTGTCTGGTGAGAATCTTAATAAATTATTTTGGACAGTAAACTTTAACCCATTGAGTAGGTTATTTTACGACGCTTTATCAACAGCTTAGGTTATTTAGAGTCTGAATGAGATGAAGGTGATAATGCCGGTGAAATGATTCCGGGGTCCAACACCGAAAGTTACCCAGCATTTGCTCATATTGGGTTGAGGGAAAACCCCTGATAAAACCTCAACCAGGTAACTTGCCCCGACCGGGAATCGAACCCGGGCCACCTGGTTTCGCGGCTAGACGTGCTAACCGTAACTCCACAGGTGTGGACTTAACCCATTGATACCACACGTTTCTTTTGTTCCATTCTGAAGCTCCGTTAATATATTTTACGTTAATCTAAACCGATTTGAATAATAATTGACAGAAACTGTTCGTGAATAAACGAGTGTTTCCAGGAAAATTATAAATGTTTACATTAGCTACTGAAAAGCTTTACTTCTGCGTTAGTTTTCAGTTAATTTTAATGTTATTAATTTGATCAATGACATAAAACTAATATGCCTTTCCACATACAGCATACACTATGAATTTCAAAACTAGAAAAAAAAAAATGCCAGCTAACATAGTACATAGATACTTCAAGCAAAACAAGGAAAAAAGAAGAGCCGAAGAAAGAGAGAGAGGTAAATAAAAAAGAGAAAATAAACAACAACAAATTAGAACTTATTTTAAAAGATACGCGGACGTCAGCGGACTCGAATCACTACCTGATCCGATTAAAGGAATGCTCAGCGGAAAGTGTATGTCTGCGCCACAGCACATATACAACCTGCGCGGCATCAATCGGAGGTAATCCGGAGGTCTCCGATTGAAAGCGCGCAAACAACCGCTCCGGAGAAAACCTAATCATAAGCAGCACTAGTAGGCTATGCCTTTATAACGAATAGCAGTACAGTAAAACCTCTCCTTACGGACACCTCCAAGATACGGACACTCCTCATATACGAACAGATTTTTATGTCCCAACTAAAATAATATAGAAATAATGATAAATTTAACTCTCATTTACGGACACTCTGAGACAAGGACACGGACAGCTGTTTCACAGTCCTAAAGCTTGCTTTACCTCCTGACTGCGGACGAAACTTGTTACAAAAATAGAAAATTTAGTTTTGAGAACTGTACAGAAATTCCTTAACATGAAAGAAGACAGTAAGAGTCTCGTACTCTACCACTAGCCCACTACCACTCTACCTCTCGTTAGCTGGAAGCGGGTGGATAAACAGTCATAAAATTTAACCTATCTGATGGGTCCAAGGTTTTCGCGATCGTGAAATTGTATTTGACACATGATAGGGTTAGTAGGATTATTCTCTTCACCTCAAACAGTTGTTCTGTTTCGAGAGACATGGCACCTGAACATAAGGGTTTAGTTGAAAACTGTAAATTTACAGTATTGAATAACTGTAGACCTAGAATAAAATTGCATGGCACAGTACTGTATTTTCCTTTTTCGGTCTTATCTACTGTAGTTCAAAGTTGCAAAGAATTTATTGTAGTAGACTGTATTTAGAATTAAACTACAGTAATACATTTCATTTAGAGTGTGAAGGGATACATAATGCATATTATAAATTTACTGTTAGATTGGGGAGCCTCCTTTCCAATAAAGGACACCTCCCAGATGCGGACAGATTGTTACGTCCCTTCGATGTCCGTAAATGAGAGGTTTCACTGTATAAAGAATATACCAGTTTAGCGAAAAAGTATCTCTTACAACGCATGTTTAAGAAAGTGTCTAATATCCTCATGCTGAATAAAACTCTATCAGTCCATGGAGACTGAAGTTATGATTAACGTATGTGTAGCTCTATTGTCACCGAGTTGCCTTTGAACCTAAACCGACTGACTACTGTGGGTGTATGTAATGTATGGAATGGAATTTTGGGAGAGGAGGCACTGCGACCTTTCAGGATCTACTGCGCTAACCCTCAAGCTAGGCGCATTCCCAAACCCACACCGGCTGACTACACTAAGGTTCTGTGTACCCGCGCGCCCTAGACCAGCTCCCTCTGTGCATCCAGGGAATGCTGTGGAGTGATGATGGAATTGAGAAATATTCACGGAATTATGTAGATGCCTAATATGGGGAACGGAAGAGCCCCAAGGAAAACCCCAACTGCGACCTTGTCCACCATGAGTGTCACTATGGATTTTTCAATGGAAAGTCCCAGGCCTAACCGGGACTCGAACCTGGACCCCTGCGTGACAGGCTGAAGGTCTGTCCAGTCAACTACTGCACATGTATGGCTCTACTCTTTAGTCTTTGTATCCGAGTAGACTAATCTGGTATTCCCAAGAAACTAGTTCGATTAATTAAAATGTGTCTCAGTGAAACGTACAGCAGAGTCCGTATAGGCCAGTTTCTATCTGATGCTTTTCCAATTCACTGCGGGCTAAAGCAAGGAGATGCACTATCACCTTTACTCTTTAACTTCGCTCTAGAATATGCCATTAGGAAAGTCCAGGATAACAGACAGGGTTTGGAATTGAACGGGATACATCAGCTGCTTGTCTATGCGGATGACGTGAATATGTTAGGAAAAACTCCACAAACGATTAGGGAAAACACGGGAATTTTACTTGAAGCAAGTAAAGAGATAGGTTTGGAAGTAAATCCCGAAAAGACAAAGTATATGATTATGTCTCGTGACCAGAATATTGTACGAAATGGAAATATAAAAATTGGAGATTTATCTTTCGAAGAGGTGGAAAAATTCAAATATCTTGGAGAAACAGTAACAAATATAAATGACACTCGGGAGGAAATTAAACGCAGAATAAATATGGGAAATGCGTGTTATTATTCGATTGAGAAGCTCTTATCATCTAGTCTGCTGTCCAAAAATCTGAAAGTTAGAATTTATAAAACAGTTATATTACCGGTTCTTCTGTATGGTTGTGAAACTTGGACTCTCACTCTGAGAGAGGAACATAGGTTAAGGGTGTTTGAGAATAAGGTGCTTAGGAAAATATTTGGGGCTAAGCGGGATGAAATTACAGGAGAATGGAGAAAGTTACACAACGCAGAACTGCACGCATTGTATTCTTCACCTGACATAATTAGGAACATTAAATCCAGACGTTTGAGATGGGCAGGGCATGTAGCACGTATGGGCGAATCCAGAAATGCATATAGAGTGTTAGTTGGGAGGCCGGGGGGAAAAAGACCTTTGGGAGGCCGAGACGTAGATGGGAGGATAATATTAAAATGGATTTCAGGGAGGTGGGTTATGATGATAGAGAATGGATTAATCTTGCTCAGGATAGGGACCGATGGCGGGCTTATGTGAGGGCGGCAATGAACCTTCGGGTTCCTTAAAAGCAATTTGTAAGTAAGTATGTAAGTATCCAAGTCGACTACTATCGATACTCGACGCGAATCGACTTGATACGTGGAAAAGAACTGATAATTCAAGTAAAGTAGAATTTTATGTGGTTAGCTGCATTTTACTCTCAGCAACAAGAAGCAATACAAGTAGTTCTCTCTAAAAAAAAAACAAAAATAAAATTATAGAACAAGTTTACAGCGGTATGAAGAAGGGAGATGTGGCGAGAGAATGTGCTCGACTCTTTCCAAGTTTCTAAAGAACAGGAAAGGCCTTGAACTTTATAACACTGAAGATAGACTTTTTCTTAATTCCTGTTACTAGGTTCTTTAGAGGTTATGTTCATCAATACCAATGCCTGTTTAACGAAATTTCGTTTTAATGAATCTTCCAAGTTCAAAATCCTGCTAGAAATGGTATTCCACATAAAACAAAATTAGAAATACATGAACAAGTAGAAGTTAAAGATATTTGAAAAGATAAATTCCCCATAAAACGAATATTGTTATAACATTTTACTGTATTGAGAGACAGGTTAGCACCTAACCAATTTATTTTTAACCATGTTAACTTCCGTATTTGAATTTAGGAGCGCTATTTCCCAGTCTGTAACAGTGAAGATTAAAACAGTGTCATCAGCGAAAGAGTAAATATTTCTTTTAATTTTATCTTGATATATTCATAATAAGTCATTAATATATATAACAAATAATATAGTCCTAAGGCAATTTCTTGAGGGATGTCAGTAATAATAGTAGAACAATAACTGAAATTATTTTCAATTTTAATCTCCTGATGTCTATTTGATAAATAAGAGCGAAATATGTCGAAGACAACATCCCTAATTTCCACAGTGCCAAGTTTGTCTAAAAGTATCTTGCAATTAATGGTATCGAGCGATTTCTTTAGATCTAAGAAAAGACCTAGACACTTGTTACCTTCGACTGATGTTTACTTTTATATTGTACTAGCCGTAACCGTGCGCTCCGCTGCTTCCGTTAGAAATAAACATAAAGTAATTACATAATTAAAATAGGACATTTGATCCAGGGAACATTCGTGTTTGATAGAAGGATAAATCGTTTAATATGTTACTTAATTTAAATTGCATCCAAATAATTAAAATGCGATCATTTTGGTCCAGAGACACTCATTTGGTGCAATGACAATTCCTTTAACATGTTTCTTAATTTTTATTACATGTAACCATAGTTTAATGAAGATTGACATCATTTAGATTTAATGTGTATATTTTATTTTACTTCTTATAGGTTTCCATTGAATTATGGTAATAACTTAATTTTAATCCTTGTTTTCTACGTATTCAGTAAATGGCGCTTGGCCCACTATGGTTCTGAACTCTTCAAATAACTTAAATTATATTATATTATATTATATTATATTATATTATATTATATTATATTATATTATATTATATCAGAAGTTACTGTAATAACATTATAGCATTATGTCCATCTAGAGAAACTACACTTTCCAATGGTGAAATAATAATTAATTATACAAATCGGTTAATTTAGCTTCCGATATTACTTCATACAAACCCAGAAACAGTCTCTCTAGGCTATCTTTCATAGCTTTCAATTGTTGCTGTCCAAGGCCCCTTATAGACGAAGTTATTTGTTTTTTAATTCATTACACGGCCTTAGATGGCAGTTATTTTAATTTTAAAACTCATTTATCTCATTAAATGTCAGTCCTATCAAAATTTTTCAAGGAATAAAACTTATCGCAAATTGTTTTTAAAGAAACTTTTGTTATGTAACATTTTTCACAGAAATCAATAATAAGCGATATATTTCGATTTATTTAATTCAGGCCTCCTTATAACCCCCTTTTAAATAATGTATTTTGGATGCCATATAGCCTAGAATCTAAGTTACAACGAATTAAATTTATATTCCAATTTTCATATAAATCGGTTCAGCCATTATCGCGTGAAAAGGTAACAAACATACAGACAGACATACAAACAAAAATGTCAAAAAAGCGATTTTCGGTTTCAGGTGGTTAATTATATATCTTAGGACCAATTATTTTTGGAAAATAGAAAATTACCAGAAAAATTTCGGCTACAGATTTATTATTAGTATAGATTATATTAACGGCTAGTAAACTGAGAAACATCTGATATAAAATGCTTCTTGCGTTCATTTTTTTCTGGAATCAAATCACTGACACACACAAATTCGTTCCATCCATTAGCTATGGAATGCTGCGTGTCTTGAACTGTCAGTCGCTGTATAGAACAGTAATTTCGAAACTATGCATCACCAAGACATCCGCGGGACCAGCTATACATAATTCATAAGCTGGATGACGGTATATGATTTCTAGGTGTAAAACAGGAGCCTACCGTTTTGTTCGGTTGTGGATAGAATATCCAGTGTGCAATTATGCCACTCAAAAGGAGTTAGTGAGTGAACTGCTTGCGAAACGTTTCGTGGGACCCGAGATGAGATCATTTCATCTCTTGAGTCATGTTGCTGAGGCATCATTTTATAGATAATCTATAATAAATTTACGTGTCCACCAGAGGCGGCTCCTCAGGGCAGGCAGGGTAGGCTAAGCCTACCTCAACACATTTAGAAAAACCTAAAAGTGGATATTTATTAACTACCCCAACACATTTGGAAAACCTTACATAATTATATACTCTTGTCTAGGTGCTTAGAAATTCTTCAATTAACTATGAATGGGATTTTTTGAGTGTTAGTTGGACGTTGCTTACTACTGGCAGTTCGATTTATGCGACAAGAATACACTGGACAGATCACGATGCGTCAGAAGGTAGGCAGAAGCGAAGTTAGCCGACCTTACACGTAACTTCAAAGCTGGCCCTGGAGTAAGCATTAAAAGAGATCGCTATTCTAAATGCTTTCTTAGCGCATGCGTTCTATGCTGAAGCCAGCGCGCTAGAATTCTGCCTGCCCTAACGAGAACCCACGAGCATTATCGAACACCTACGATTTGCGAAATTTCTGTTTGAAAGTTTCACGAGTTGGAACGTAGATTGTTACGAGTAGTATAACAGTTTTTAAACAGTGTGTTTTAAAAGATGTTTTTTTTAACAGTGTATTTTAGAAAATGTGATTTTTGCAAGTACGTACTGTATATTAATGTTACGTATATTTGGTGATTTATAGTTAATGTAAGTGATAACAATAATATTATATTATGACTGATATAATAAGTAAACTGTTACGTTGTCCGTTTTCGCGTCGTAATGACATTGAAAAGAGAAGTATTTTGGAAATGGACGACCCACTCCTGCATTAAGCTCTATTGTTCATAAAGTCAGTGCTGAAGGTGCAAGAAAATTTAATCCATCATGGTATGAAACACTGTGAAATGGAAATATAAAAATTGGAGGTTTATCTTTCGATAAGGTGGAAAAATTCAAATATCTTGGAGCAACAGTAACAAATATAAATGATACTCGGGAGGAAATTAAACACAGAATAAATATGTGAAATGCATGTTATTATTCGATTGAGAAGCTTTTGTCATCCAGTCGGCTGTCAAAAAATCTGAAAGTTAGAATTTATAAAACAGTTATATTACCGGTTGTTCTGTATGATAGTGAAACTTGGACTCTCACTTTGAGAGAGGAACATAGGTTAAGGATGTTTGAGAATAAGGTTCTTAGGAAAATATTTGGGGCTAAGAGGGATGAAGTTACAGGAGAATGGAGAAAGTTACATAACGCAGAACTGCACGCATTGTATTCTTCACCTGACATAATTAGGAACATTAAATCCAGACGTTTGAAATGGGCAGGGCATGTAGCACGTACGGGCGAATCCAGAAATGCATATAGTGTGTTAGTTGGGAGGCCGGAGGAAAAAAGACATTTGGGGAGGCCGAGACGTAGATGGGAGGATAATATTAAAATGGATTTTAGGGAGGTGGGATGTGATGATAGAGACTGGATTAATCTTGCACAGTGTAGGGACCGATGGCGGGCTTACGTGAGGGCGGCAATGAACCTGCGGATTCTTTAAAAGCCATTTGTAAGTAAGTAAGTATGGTATGAAACACATAAATGGCTAACAGGAAGTGAAGTTAAAGCTAAGCTGTAGGTGGTCACGTTTGTTATTGTAATCTAAAGAAGGTACTTGGAATCAGATCATATTTGTAACTCGGTAAGTCTAAAGAGACTTGAAAAGGATTTGAATCCAATTTCGGAAATGTTGTCTGAACAACAAGGGTTGCAAGACAACAGTATTACAATAAACTAGAAAAAACCGACAAATTATGAGACGGCTCATTGATGTAACAGTATTGTTATGTAAGCAAGAGTTAAATTTTCGGGGGGCATGATGAAAGCGAGCTGTCATTGAATCGCGGGAATTACATAAAAATGTTCTGTAAATTTTGCCTACCCTGGACATTTGACTACGAGCCGCCACTGGTGTCCACTTCCTAACACACAGGCTAGTTCTCGAATAACGAAGAATTGGGGCAATCCTATCAATTGGATACTTTAAAGTAGGAAGGTGCAAAGTACCAAAATCATAGAAAACGAAATTATTATGCAGAAAGGTGCAATGTGCCTAGGAGGATGATGTATGAAAGAGGTTACATCCACTTATGTTTCATAAGTGAGATATTTAGATGTTACGTTGCCAGTACCATGCAGTTTCAGACGGTAAGCGCCCTATGAGCTGCATCATAGGGCAGAATGTGCACAAAATATTATGAAGACTGATACGAGTCTTTCACAGTTGCCTGATAGTAATGTTTGTTCCCTTGCAATTTGTGTCCACACTTATATACAGCGAAATGTTTTACAGACGTCAGCTTTTGTGTTATAACTTTGGAGTTTGTGTATGTGATACAATGCCGTCTTACATGTTTATGGTCCACACCTGTGGAGTAACGGTTAGCACGTCTGGCCGCCAAACCAGGTGGCCCGGGTTCGATTCCCGGTCGGGGCAAGTTATCTGGTTGAGGTTTTTTCCGGGGTTTTCCCTTAACCCAATATGAGCAAATTCTGGGTAACTTTCGGTGCTGGACCCCGGACTCATTTCACCGGCATTATCACCTTCATCTCATTCAGACGCTAAATAACCTAAGCTGTTGATAAAGCGTCGTAAAATAACCTACTGAAATAAATAAATACATGTGTATGTGGGATGAAAGCATCGCGAGTAGAGGTGCCAATGAGATTGCCTCGTGTGTACTAAAACTGATGAACATGGACATAACAAACATGAAGAATCTGATAATCTGGAGCGATAACTGTGCAGCTCAAAACAAAAAACCATGTAATGGTTCTCACGTGTCTCTTTTTAGTTGCCATTGGTTTATTTAAGCACATAGAACAACGTTTACTTCTCAGTAGCCACTTGCAATGCGATTCTGATTTCGCTTTGATTGAAAAATGAAAGAAAGTGACAAAAGCCTTCATTCCTAATGACCTGCTTAAAATCGTACAAGACTTTCAAGTTGTAAAAGCATTTAAAACAGTTCCAGTGCTAGAGTCAGATTTCCTTAATCTACAAGATGTTGCTGATCAACTAATTTCCATCAAGAACTTTAATATTTCTAAGGCATGTTGCATTCATTATGATGTTAGTAAAGCAGGAAGTGTTTCTGTGAAACAGTCCCATGATAATGAAGCAGTGCATACCATTAAAGTGCTTAAAAAGAAAAAAAAACATGAAAGATGTGCAGTCAGTGTTGTTTCAAGTTAAAATACAAAATAGGCAGATTACTTAAGAAACGAAGAGGGATCTACTAGCAATGATTCCCTACTTTCCAAATGAGGAGCATAGGCAGTTCTACAGGCAGATCTGTGAGTAAAAATTGCTCCAGAATAGGAAAAAATAAGTATTGGACTTTGCACCATTCTACTGCAACTGTACCAATTACTTAACCCTTTTCACAATTCCTATTATGTAATTAAATATGGAGAAGTAATGTCTTTACATACCACTATTATTAATGAGTAAACACTGTACTATTGCTGTTTTCTGTCACTAAAAAAACATGACACAAATATGTGTACAATTATTCTTATAGCTACATTTGTTTGTCTTATCTCCAGTGTTCCAGTTTGGCACTTTGCACCCTTCTACTTTAAAGTACCCAATTGTTTCATCTTCTCTTTAACTGTTTTAGCGTTAACAGATTTTTGCGACTGAATCCGACGACAGATTTTAAATTTTCTTTATTTTTTCCTTTCTTTCTTCCTTTTCTTCTTTCTTTATTATTTTTAATGATAGGCTGGTACACAAGAAGAGGCACTCCATACACACAATTTCTTGTTTATTGTATTTATTTACAAGCAAGTAACCCGTAGATTAGAGGCAGGTAAAATGTAAGGAACAATTGATGCAGCCTGTGTGACAATAAAATGACAAGGTCAGGATAACAAGAAATACATTACCGTCTAGAGTCGTGCATAACCGGTTACGAAAGATGGAAAAGACTATTGCTACTGAACGCCTGGCGCTATAGACAGTATGCGAAGCTCTTGCGTCTCGCAGAGTGATCCAATGTTCGGTTTAACGAATGTCCGAGTCTCACTCGGTTGGACGGCTCTGGATCATGAACGACGATAATATTGAGCCATCCAGGAGTTCCAAGAATCGTTGCAAGGACGCGATTATCATCGTGTACCTTTCAAATGATATTTCCTCCTCTCTCCTCATTGATTGGAGCACGCATCATGAAGCTACAATCATTAGACTTGAGAGTGTTTTACTTTTGTTAATAACTTTTTATCTCCCTAAAAACGATTTATTAAAGAAATAATAATACATCCACTTAGAATAATTAGAAGACATAGGCTATATTAACAACTACTCTTTCAGAGGTAGACTATGTATTTTGAGTTTAAAGTATGAACGTTACAATAGTAAGTATGAACTTATTTTGTAAGTAACTATTTTATTCTTGTATTTGTTTACATGTCAGATTTCATCTATGCATTACGCTTTATTTCCTTTGTTGTTACCGGTGTCCATTAGTTGATTTATGTATTAGTTATGAAGATACATGTACCAAAGTGTCCAATCAATTATAACCCTATTTCAAGCTAACTTACTTATGACTTTTAAGGAACCCGTGGGTTCATTGCCGCCCTCACATAAGCCCGCTATCAGTCCCTATCCGTGCAAGATTAAACCAGTCTCTATCTTCATATCCCACTTCCTTTAAATCTATTTTAATATTATCCTCTCATCTACGTCTCGGCCTCCTCAAAGATCTTTTTCCCTCCGGCCTCCCAACTAACACTCTATATGCATTTCTGGACTCGGCCATACGAACTACATGCCCTTCCCATCTGAAACGTCTGAATTTAATGTGAAGAACACATTGCGTGCAGTTCTGCGTTGTGTAACTTTCTCCATTCTCCTGTAACTTCATCTCTCTTAGCCCCAAATATTTTCCTAAGAATTTCAAGATAACACTTTTTAATTAGGAAAAGTAAATTTCCTTCAATTGTGTAGTTAGAAAATGTCATCAGAGTTCCTGTTTGATGAAATGCGCTTGGTATTCTGTCCTATATATATCGCCGGATATTCGAGCGAATGTCAAATCTCACCGGTTGATCTGCGAGCGGTCGAATATAAACCGGTTCTAAGCGCTGTTCTGCAGCATTCTGTTACCGTCAACCGAGGTGCCTCTGTCTCATTTTCAGGACCTTTTCCCCTTTAAAACATTTTTATCGTGTGAAAAGTATTTTTTATTTATAGAATCTTATTCTTAAACTGTTTAGTGTCTAATGAATCATTTAAAGCCATTTTTCAAAGTTATTGAAATTTCCTCAGTCCACATATTAAAAAAAAAGGGGGGGGGACAATCTCACCTCGACCTTGCCACTGAATAAGCCTTTACAGGATATAGTGAAGTAGTGACACTCCTATATTATCATAGAAAAAATGAATCTCAATAAACTATGATAATTTCTATGTATAAAAAGTAATTATTTTCAATAGCTGAAAAATTTAAACTAGGCAAGTAATATAATTTCATAAAAATTTCCATTTATTTTCACATTTTTAAAGTAATTTGAGGAATGCAAAAGCAGACACAAAAGACTGGAAAGCAAACAATAATAGGGGAATTCGTGGGTGGATGTGTAAAGTGTGTTAGGTCGTGAAATTGTACTTTTGAAAAATCGATTATAAAAGTTTAAGATCGAATTTAAAATCGTATTATGAATGATGGAAAAAGTGAAGTTAATTTTTCGGTCACTGGTACTACTCTGAATTAGCATAGCATAGCTTAGTGCAAAACACATTTTTGAGTTATTTGGAGACTCATAAGGAATATTGAATTCTTGACAGTACAGTTTACACACCCGCCCGTCAATTACTTGTATTTCAGTAGTAATTATTCAACTCTGGGAATGAAAAATAAATGATAGTTGTTTCTCTTCCCGATACAGATCTCGGAGGATCAATGTTTTCCCATTCGTATTGCAGAGATGCCAACTCTTACTTTCTTAATATTTTGTGCAAACCTCATCGTTAATAATAGGATGAAACCTTTTGATCCAAAGAGAGCCTGGGGTATTGTCCTTGAATTTAGGCACATTTCTTTATACCTTTGCAGATAATATTGCATAGTCATTCTAAAATCAGTTTCATCCACAGGAAAGCCAAACTCTGATAACTTGATAAGACGGTCAAGAAATGTTTGCTCCTCCCTATCATTGAAAATCTTTTGTCTTCCCGGTGTTTTTGTGTGCCTGTTTTTTAATTATTCTTCAAAGCTGCAATAAGAATTCCAAAATTTATGGCAGCTTTTCTTTGACTTAATCGATTCATTAAGACATCATCTACAGCTTTCTTCAAAATTTCTTCATTGTAGTTTTTGTAGCGCCGGCTACCTGCTGGGGACACACATACGTGCGTGACATGATGGATCAGTGCGCACCTAGGCCTACCTATATAAAAACAAAAGAAAGTATCAGTATTTGTTGGTATTCATGATGCATATAAATACAAATCAAAAATAGCTAAATCCATGTTCAATAAGAAAACCATGACCAAACTTTGATGAGACAAATTCACCTCAAATCGCTGTTAGAAACGCCACATTTCCCTAAACCCAACAAAATAACCTGAAATGTTTGCTTAATAAACGTTAACTTTCATTGGTGTTTCAAGTAGACATATTAAGGAATGAAAATAAATACTTTTCAGCTTACTGAAGTAAGTTCAGACACCTGTTGCAATAGAAAGTTTGCTGCCCAGAAAATTCACTGAGAAATGTAAACACCACAACAGTTCCAGTACAACCAACTGTGGAACCACAAAGTCCAATCTGAAATTTCCATACTGAAACTAGTTCAGTCATCTATCGGAATCAGCCATTCATTGAAACATATGCGAAATGGTGCCACTTTTATTTTTTTCTATGATATGAGACAAAGTCACCCCAGTTGACGGTACTGATAATTTATCTGCGGTTGGTTGGGGTGTAGCCTGACACCCTGACTTCACGGCGATCACAGAGTTTGTTTTGTGTTGCAAGACACATTTTGTCCGCCTGTGCCGTAGAATATGAACGGAATCTTGGATATAAACTTATACATTAAGATAAGTGGTTCGTATACGGAGACTAAGAGGAAAGCAGAAAATAAAAAAGGTTCGAGAATGCTAGGTTTGCAGTGAAAGATCTGCGCTTAGGCAGAACACTTATGTATGTATGTATGTATGTATGTATGTATGTATGTATGTATGTATGTATGTATGTATGTATGTATGTATGTATGTATGTATGTATGTATGTATGCATGCATGCATGCATGCATGTATGTATGTAAGCCTAATTGACTATAAAGAAATCAACAAATCCATGATAGAATATGGGGTCAATATTTAACTCACCTTAAGCATAAACACTTCTTTGCATACTACATTTCTCGCCAAAGCTGTGCTGTTTTCTAATAGATGGTCCTCTTCCTCACTTCGTGTTAGTTTATAATGTCAGGCGATCTTGTTCTTGTTAGAGCAATATACAATCAAATTAGCTCATTTGTAAAAACTGGTTAGGTAAAAAGGAACTTTATTGAAAATTTGCCCTTGTGCCTTGTTTATAGTTATAGAATTATTTTAAACTATGTTATAATTATTTAACTATAGTGCTTATTTGTTTTTTTTATGATTTTTACTTGCTTACTTAACGACGCTGTATCAACTACGAGGTTATTTAGCGTTGATGGGATTGGTGTAAGCAAGATGGTATTTGGAAAAGTGAGACCGAGGATTGCCTGACATTCGCCTTACATGTGGGGAAAACCCCGGGAAAAACCCAACTAGGGAATCAGTCCAAGTGGGGCTGCATCCGAGTGCAAAGCCAGATCGGCAGGTAAGCGTCTTAACCGACTGAGCTACGGTGGTGACCTTTTTATGTTAAAATAATTTGTTTTAACTACCTATAGACTGTAACAAATTCAGGCAATCTGTATCCTAATGCAAACAAAAACAAAACTCTGAAATTACAAACGTAATAAGGAAAGGATTATAATTAAGTCTCTAAAATAAGGTATATATTGAATATTAACATCACAACATGTATCATTAGAAAAATCGATCTTTGAGAACGCTTAACCATTTTAATCAGCATGATTTATTTCCAAATCTTTGAAAACGATATGTTGCAGAATGTTGATCACACCTGTGGAGTAACGGTTAGCACGTCTGGCCGCGAAACCAGGTGGCCCGGGTTCGATTCCCGGTCGGGGCAAATTACCTGGTTGAGGTTTTTTTTCGGGGTTTTCCCTCAACCCAATATGAGCAAATGCTGGGTAACTTTCGGTGCTGGACCCCGGTCTCATTTCACCGGCATTATCACCTTCATCTCATTCAGACGATAAATAACCAAAGCTGTTGATAAAAGCGTCGTAAAATAACCTACATTGAATGCTGCCAGCATCAAAGCATCCTCCCTCTCCCCGCGGAGGAATACATTATTAGACTCATGCTCCGACGTAGGTTAAGATCTTTCTTGGGCCGATTATTAGCTGATTGTTTTTTTAAGTGTTCCTCAAGTTCAGACCAGTCCACACACTCTAGATAACTGTTTAGTTGATACAGCGTCCTTAAATAGACGATTGTAACCATTATATTGTTGTTTTCAGACTCACATCGAATTATCGATTCAGAATAACCTCACTCGTTAAAAGTGTCGTCAAATAAAGCAATGTATTTCTTACGATTGCAAAGCTCAGTTGCATGCAGCTACCTTGTCCTATATTTGACCCCCGTGTTTGTCTCGCACCCCGTCACAAAGCAGCGAAGGCTGTTGCAACCAATACGAACTCATCTGGCATTCAAGTCGCCCACTGTTTGTCCTTTCCTTTTAAATTCATGGCCATCTGAGACTTGGCTGGTGTCATATATTTTACGGTCCTGTGTTAGAGGGAAGTACTGTCAATATTGAGATAATGTAAGATGAAGATGCGAGTATAAAGAAAAAAAGCCAGAGAGATAAGTTTCATGTGTGTTTAACCTAATGGATTTTTAAAAATAAAGAATTATGTACGTTTCCGTTAATTTTTCGAAACAATTAGTGTATATTTTCTTGTTAAGCTTTAAAATTCTACCGGGAAAGATTTTTTATTAAGGGCGTAATTTTGTAGATAATGAACGTCCTACTCTCTCTGAAACGTCACATGTCGTCCTCCGCAAATCCTAGTTGGGACAAGCTACCTGGTTGAGGTTTTTCTGGGGTTCTCCGTCAACCCATTAATAGCAAATGCTGGGTAACTTTCGGTGCTGGATCCTGGACTCATTTCACCGGCATTATCACCTTCGTCTCACTCAAACGCTAGATAACCGTGACAGTTGATAAAGCGTTGTAACATAACCAATTAAAATAAAAAAACACCACATATATCTTTCCTTTATAGAACATTACTGCATACTACTGCCCGTGTCTCACATCCTGAACCGAGAACTCCCTAGTGCTTATAACCACGCCTCTTAGGTCTGCTCGGACTGGCACGGCAGCATATTACTTGTGCGGAAAACATTATCCTATGCCAGTGCAGGGGTTTTTACTGTTTATAATACTGGATGCTCTAATCGTGGTTACCACTATCGATATTATCTCTGATGGCGATTTCCTAAAATGTATGTGCACACTAGGCCACTCTTCGTTCAGTCTGGACAATTGCTGAATTGCCATAAAGCAGCATTTCTCAAAGTATGTTCCGGGGTTCCGTGATCCCTATATGATTTTAAATTTTATTCCATACGTTTTTTTACTTGGTTATCTAACAATATTGTATCAACTACTACGTTATTTTGCATCGATGGGATTGATGATAGCGAAATGGTATTTGGCGAGATGAAGTCGGGGATTCGCCAAAGATTGCATGACATTCGCCTTACGATGGGGAAAACCTCGGGAAGAAACCCAACCAGGTAATCAGCCCAAGCGGGAATCGAACCCGTGCCCGAGCGCTACTCTGGATCAATAGGCAAGCGCCTTAGCCAACTGGGCTGCTCCGGTGGCTATTTTATACTTAGTGGATACTATAAAAATATATAAATATTACAAAAATATGAATCAATAATATCATGAAACCACGGATGATGATGATGATGATAATAATAATAATAATAATAATAATAATAATAATAATAATAATAATAATAATAATAATAATAATAATCCAATAATATGCGTAATAACAATATGTTTGATGAACATCTAAAACAGAAAATATCTATAATACTTATCATCTTCATCACTGGATTCTCTGCGTAGGTGTTCACTAAAACAAAATACCAAAAAAGACAAAATGCAAAAGTACAGTAGAAATGAGACTACAACTTTCCGCCATAAAATCAGATTGCAGGCTTAAAAAAGCAAATACATTCGTCCCACTGAACAATTATTGAGATACTAGCTTTCACTTGTCTGTCAACTATTACATACTAATAAAATATTACAAGGATTCCGTAGTTATGCTTTAGATTAAAAGGGTTTTCGCGGTGGAAAAAGTTTCAGAAACGCTGCCATAGAGGAAAGAGTTTACGGATGTGTACACGTGATAACCATAATCGCGATTAGGTCGATAATCTCAAGTAGAGACTGTAGTCTACCACTGGTATTAGTGTTTAGTTACAGGAATTGATGAGAAGGACATAATTTGTTTTGTGAGGGGCAGCCTTTACATTCGCTTGTCCATGGCTGATCTTGCTCCATAGCTGACGAAAGGAATCCTGAAAAGGCCGATGTGTTGAACGTAGGGTAGTAGGCACATGCGGTACCCAGGAACTCCCACTCTCCCCCTCTGCCTCTCGCCACGCAAAGAAACAGCTCAGGAAATGAGGCACGGGCAGAGTAATGTATTAATATTTTGTAGATCTTGAAGGCACCTGTACTCTATACAATGTTGTTTTCACTTTTTTATTTTGTTGGATTTTGTCATTAAATTCTAAATGTGTCTAATTCGTTAGTAGTTGGTTCATCTTTGCATATTTTCAGAGCACAAGAACTCATTTCTCTCTCTTAAATACGGTTTAGAATTTAGCCTATATCGTTATGCGGAACTAGCCATGTTGCACAACTGTACAGAGAATAAAAATTATAATTTCTTTGTAAAATCTAAACTGTTTTTACGTGCTTTTCCTAACCCTTAAGTACCGGGTACTACTTACTTACAAATGGCTTTTAAGGAACCCGCAGGTTCATTGCCGTCCTCATTTAAGCCCGCCATCGGTCCCTATCCTGTGCAAGATTAATCCAGTCTCTATCATCATATCCCACCTCCCTCAAATCCATTTTAATATTATCCTCCCATCTACGTCTCGGCCTCCCTAAAGGTCTTTTTCCCTCCGGTCTCCCAACTAACAGTCTTTATGCATTTCTGCATTCGCCCATACGTGCTACATGCCCTGCCCATCTCAAATGTTTGGATTTAATGTTCTTAATTATGTAGGTGAAGAATACAATGCGTGCAGTTCTGCGTTTTGTAACTTTCTCCATTCTCCTGTAACTTCATCCCTCTTAGCCCCAAATATTTTCCTAAGAATCTTATTCTCAAACACCCTTAATCTCTGTTCCTCTCTCAAAGTGAGAGTCCAAGTTTCTCAACCATAAAGAACAACCGGTAATATAACTGTTTTATAAATTCTAACTTTCAGATTTTTTGACAGCAGACTAGATGACAAAATCTTCTCAACCGAACAGGCATTTCCCATATTTATTCTGTGTTTAATTTCCTCCCGATTGTCATTTATATTTGTTACTGTTGCTCCAATATATTTGAATTTTTCCACCCCTTCGAAGGATAAATCTTCAATTTTTATATTTCTATTGGACAAAACTTTGTACGACGTCAACAAAAGTGATATTCCTCGAAAGTTACCACAGTTGGTTTTGTCCCCCTTCTTAAAAATAGGTACAATTATGGACTCCTTCCATTGTTCTGGTACAATTTCCTGTTCCCAAATAGCAAGTACAAGTTTATAAATTTCGCTATATAATACACTTCCACCCTCTTGTATTAATTCTGCTGGAATTTGATCGATACCTGGAGACTTGTACTTTTTCAGATTTTCTATCGCAATTTCGACTACTGAAAGCGTTGTTCGGGTATAAATGGCTCAGCAGTTTGTATTTCAATTTCATCCCGATCATTTTTATTTGGCCTATGTACATTTAGTAGTTGCGCAAAATAGTTTTTCCATCTGTTTAGGATTGATGGAGAGTCTGCAAGCAAGTCACCATTCTCATCCTTGATAACGTTTACTCTTGGCTGATATCCGTTCTAAAATTCCTTTATACCCTTATATAAATACCTAATGTTTTTATTCTTACTATTTGTTTCTACCTCATTCAGTTTTTCCTTCAAGTAACCTCTCTTTTTATTCCTAAGTGTACGACTTGCTTCCCGTCTTTCATTGAAATAATTATCTCTCTTCTCCTCAACTGGATCCTGTAAGAATTTCAATTTTGCCTGTTTCCTTCTTTCTATTACCATGCAACAATCTTCATCAAACCACGGTTTCTTTTTCTTAGTTTCATAATAACCTATGCTCTACTCAGCTGCAATTTTGATATTATCTCTGATATTTTCCCACACGCTGTTAACACCTAATTCTTTCTCAACTTCGTCGTAACTTTCTAAAGTGGCAAACCTATTCGAAATTTCGACCTGATAATTTTGCTTAACTTCCTCGTCCTTTAATTTCAAAATATTGAATTTAGTAATATTAACTTGTTGCTCTACTCGCTTGGCTACTGATAGTCTTTCTCTTAATTCTCCAATCACCAAATAATGGTCAGAATTACAGTCTGCACCCCTGAAAGTTCGAATATCTACTATACTAGTATGTCTCCGTTTATCTATCAAGATGTGATCTATTTGGTTGTGTGTCAAGCCATCTGGAGAAGTCCAAGTATATTTATGTATATCCTTATGGGGGATGTTGTACTTTTGACAATTAAATTTTTCAATGTGGCAAAGCTGACTAATCTAACTCCATTGTCACTACTAATTACGTGTAGGCTCTCTTTTCCAATAGTAGGTGTAAAAATAGTAAGGTTAGTATTATTTTTTATTAATCTTTTCTTATTTTTTTATTATTATATGCCACAAATAAGGCTGATATCACGGTTTAATTTTTTTGTTTTGTTTCGTGGTTATAAGAGGGCCTGAATTAAATAAATCGAAATATCTCGCTTATTATTGATTTTTGTGGAAAATGTTACATAACAAACATTTCTTTAAACATCATTTCCGATACGTTTTATTCTTTGAAAAATTTTGATAGGACTGATATTTAATGAGATAAGTGAGTTTTAAAATTAAAATAACTGCCATCTAAGGCCGTGTAATGAAATAAAAAAAAATGACTTCGTCTATAAGGGGCCTTGGTCAACAACAATCGAAAGCTATGAATCATAGCCTACAGAAAATGTTTCTGTGTTTGTATGAAGCAATATCGGAAGCTAAATTAACCGATTTGTATAATTAATTATTATTTCACCATTGGAAAGTGTAGTTTCTCTGTATGGACATAATGCTATAATGTTATTACAGTAACTTCTGAGTGAATTGAGGACAGGTAAGATTAAAATAGCTTCTTATGCACAGAAAACTTGATAGACTATTCTGTGTATTCGTTTCCTGTATTTCTTAAAATAATGTTTATCTCAGAGAATTAACGACCAACGAGAGTGTATTGATTTAGTATGGAGTAATAGTATGTTAGCTTAGCATTTCATTATTTTATAATCCAAATTTTAACTATGCTCAATTGAATCGAGTTAAAATATATAAAATACATATGCATTAAATGCAATGCAAAAAATTTGGGTATGGGCCAAGCAGATTATGTTGCCCTGTTGTAAAATAAAATTTGTTCCTCCTGAGATTCAAGAGCCCCCATAAGAAATTGAAAACTTACTTATCGGGGTACATCCGTTATCAACACACTTTTTATATAATATAATATATAATATAATATAATATAATATAATATAATATAATATAATATAATATAATATAATATAATTTAAGTTATTTGAAGTGTTCAGAACCATAGTGGGCCAAGCGCCATTTACTGAATACGTAGAAAACAAGAGTTAAAATTAAGTTATTACCATAATTCAATGGAAACATATAACAAGTAAAATAAAGTATACACATTAAATGTAAATGATGTCAATGTTCATTGAACTATGGATGCATGTAATAAAAATTAAGAAACATGTTAAAGGAATTGTCATTTCACCATTTGAGTGCTCTCTGGACCAAAATGATTCCATTATAATTATTTAAATATAATTTAAATTAAGTAACATATTAAACGATTTATCCTTCTATCAAACACGAATGTTCCCTGGATCAAACGTCCTATTTTAATTATTTAATTACTTTATATTTATTTCTAACGGGTGCAGCGGAGCGCACGGGTACGGTTAGTTATTTCATAACCTCTTTCTCATTCTATGGGGCCTAGTCTTCAGACAACAATGCAATTGATAATTGAAACGAATTATACATCAATATGACGCCATTGAGTTGTTTGAATAATTATTACAATGAATTGAAATCACATAATACCACAGTTAAGCACTTTAGAATTAGACTGTGTTAAATTAACTATTCCTGTCTTTATACTCCTCGTATTTATTAATCACACCCATTTGTGTACGAATGACATTTGTTCAATAATTTAAATTAAGTTGAGGATTTCGTTAACGTTTTACATTGTTTTACGTTAAAAATTAATTCATTACGATGCCATATTCATCTGTTTCCCTTTTTGTTTTTGAAGACTGTCTCGATTTCAAATTAGGCCTACTTTGTTTTAAACGCATAATAAGTTCAGTCCTGCAAAGCCTATTGTAATTAATGACGTCACTGTATAAACAGAAAGTGTGACTAGATTTCTGGAATGTCAAGAGCATATCGCTGGCAAAAGTGCAAATTGCGAGAATTTGCGCTTTTGCGCAAATTTGTTTAGAATGGCCCATATTTATCTTTCCATTGCTCTTTAACTTAGATTCCAGAATTGAAAGCCTCCTATTACTAAGTTATCATCCATTCTCCGTCAGTGGCTAACACTTCTCCTTTTGTATTTTCGTGAAAAGTTGTTATTTCAGTAACATTTGGGAATTTAAATAATTTGAACTATTGAATTAAACTGTAATGTAGTTGGTTGTTATCGAATATTGAGCAATTTAAAATTATGTAATTTGCTCTCTTGCACTCCAATATTTAAAGGGAAGATTGAAAAATTGAATAAAATTTGGACAGGGAAGAAGATGGTCTTGATTCATATCGTCATTAAAATTACGGAGAGGGAGGGCGTGTAGGAGATTCTGCAATTTCAGATCTCTGTAAATGTTCATTGAGGCAATCATGGCGTGTAAATAATGTGAATATTACACCGCAGATTTTAGCGCAAGTTCAATTTATTATTAAATTATATGTAGGGTAAGGTTGCCTATATCGCACTGCTTTAGCATTTATAATTTTTATTGAACAATACAGTTTTTATTTTCTGCATTCCTTTACAGAGATACATTCCCAGAACATTTACCTTTGATGTAAAAAAGAATCCTTGAATTTGATTTAATATTTTTTAATTAAAATGACATTTTCGAAACACTTGTCAGTGGTGCCATTTAGGCAACTAGTTTCCTAAATAGCACCCGCGGTTTCTTAAATCGCACCTCTTCATCTGCAGGGAACAGGATGAAGGAAAGCTTTTAATATTGAACATATTGAACAGTATTTAATATGAATAATGTTATAAATGCAAATTACAAGTTTATTGAAATTAATGAAAGAGAGTAACGCATCTTCAAATGAAATTGAAAAAAATAGAGCGTAAATTACGTAACATTTAAACTTTCTGAATGCGTTTTTTATTGTTACACATTTGCCATGTGCTTCACCAGGCAGTTCAGACTGTAAACTGCGTCACCTTTTCTCCACGATTATCTCGAAGCCACACCTAAGAACTGCCACATGATAAAGCTGTCTGAAATGATTTGAAGATAGAAACATCTAAAGGCTGGGCCTATGAGTATTATGACGAGGAAGCTGAAAAAGGAGCATACCATTTTCCCGAGATAATCTAGCTTCTAAATTTTTGGAATGGGTCGTATAGGTGAACATACAGAAGCAGCACTTTTTTCTATGGCAGGTTTGAGTGGCAAATAAAATGTTTGAGCTATTCGACAAATAGTTCACTGTTGATGTAACCTGACACAGAGCAAACAAATAACGATCCTGGAGGAGCACCAGCTGATAATGAAGGGTGCACTGACGTTTAAAAATTATCACAGGTGGCACAAAATACCTGGTGCGCTTGTACAACACACACTTGTTGTATTAACGCCCTTTTCACCACTTGATATTGCACCCACCTGATGCATTTCTAGTTCAGTTAAAATTTTGGGGACTTCTTTTGTACGGTTAGAATTGCTACAGTTGCTCATATCGCACCGGTGCGAATTAGGCCCCTACAAAGTGGTGCGAATTGAGAAACTGCGTCATAAGTTATTATTTCCTTCATTCTAGCCTATAATCACCACATGTTCGAAAATACTACTAAGTTAAATGTTCTTTAATATTTCTTTAAACCAATAACATCTTAAGATTGTGGATTCCTTTGCATACAAATCCGTTATTTAGTTACAAAATGTTAGCTAAATGTACATCCACCTGAGCGATTATATTAGATACACTATCACCACGCTGCTGACACAAAGAAATGGCAGAAATCAAGTGACATGCATTTAGGAAGCGGGGCGATTTATGCTACTCTATCCTACAGTAGAAACTCGATTATCCGGACTAATTGGGCCAGGGGTCGACCGGATAATCTAAAGTCCGGATAACCTAAAACAAAATTTTAAATCAATATAACCAATAATTTCAAAATGCTACAGAAACTTTATTGCAATACATGTACAGTACATGAATAGTAATAAAATAAACACACGTGCTGTACTACAAAACATTTATGAACAATTACAGTATGAAGCCTAAAAAGCTTGAAATTTAACCCGGTTTGAAGAACGTCAAGAGAGACTCGGATTGTTTCTAGGGATAACTGCTTATTTTCACACGGTTAACCGGTTAATTACCGGGTACTCTTCCTTGTAGGTTTAACCTGATAATCGGTTATTTTCCGCAATAACCAAACGACCAATTATTTTTTTAAAATACATATCGAATCAAATGTATTTTAAGTTGATCTCAAATTTAATGTCAGTCGAATATCGTTTCTTTTTATTATTTTGCATCGTGTGTAATCAACCCCATATACAAATTGTCTCGTAGGTCATTCCTAGATGGGATGTGGGTTACTGCTTTACTTACTTCATCTGTCCATAGATGGCACAATGAAATGCGACTTCGAATCAATGTCAATAATAGCCTGTATGCCTATCTTGATCACTGACTTTCTCTGAATGGTTTATAATATATAATATATCTGCAGGTGTTGGAGCATTTCAAATGGCGAGAAACTTTTTTTCTAATAGCGTAGATAAATAAATATTTTATATCCCTGTCCTATTAGCTCTCTAGCTTCCCATTAGCGATCACTTTCACAGGTGACTTCAAGGACAGACATAGTCGTAGATGTTCTCTGTCCATACGGCGAGAAACTTTGACTTCAATATTATTGGTTGTAGGAGAATAGATTGCCCGTCGAAATGTATTATTTAATCAGGATTATTATTGTGAAAATTATGCGATTTGTGTTATTTTTTATTTATCTTGCCTGCAACCTAATCTGAGTTCAGTAATTAAGTGAATGCAATTTCATAACCTATTTTTTTTTGTTTGTTTTGTTTAGGGACGTCATTGTTGATCTTCAGCATCTAATGGCGTTCTTTTTAACTATCTTCTTGTTGGTTTGCAGTTAATTGCAAATTGTTCTTACATTTATATTGCAGATAACCTCTCATTTTGTTAAGTGGTTATTTTTGATCGGTTAACTTCCTTCAAGTTAAATTAATTTTAAAATAACCGGTTAACTGATAACCAGTTAATCGATAACCGGTTATTTTCGTATAACCTCCCATCCCTAATTATTTCTTGCCGGCCGGCATTTGCCACAGAAGTAAACAAGCGACTATCACTTCCTCTCCCTCCTACTTACGTAATGCTACGTTTACACGGCGACAGTTTAGAGAAGAGAGCTACAGCTTATAGCTAAGTATCACCGTGTAAACGGTTTTGAGAGCAGGTATCTCGTTGACTCTAATATCTAAATAGAGTCTAAATGGAGCGGCCTTGAAAACTGCTCTCGCCGTGTAAACACCCCGGACAGAGAATTCTCATATACTGTCAGCTCTCATTAGAGCAACTCTAAATTACTCACCTAAGCTGATCTTTTTCATTAACTCTTGCGTACGAAATTATAAAAGGTGGCGCATAACTCTTGAAATACAGGTCTAAAGTAATAATCATGCTACATTTGCACGGCGACAGTTCAGAGCGAAGTTATGAAGAATCAGAAGAGCTCTCTAACGGAGTGTTTACACGCTGACAGAATATAGCTTCTCTAAACCGATTAGCGAACTCTCATGAGATTTATATAGCTCTAAACTCTAATGTTACTCTCCGGACCACGTGTTTGTGCTAATGCCGACATGTGACAACGAAATCAAAGCACTAAAACGTCAAACGTCATGCCTTTATTTCGCCTCCGCCCGCCTCCACTCAGCGTTGCCAAACCTACCCATGCTCCGGCTTGTATAGTCGGAGGCACCGATTTTGGCAGATGACCTCGATGACATTTCCAGTAGGCGAGCCAATATTGTTTGTGTAAGCTGCGAGAATGAGATGCGATAACATTCTGAGTCGTTCATATTTTCATAACAGCAGCTCATATCAATTATCTTATTATGAAACACACCACGGTACAGTCCTACTCAAAGAATACCTTTAATAAATGTAAATGACTTCCGTTCGCAATGATTTTACAATACGTCTCCTACATTTTCTAAATTAAATTAATTCTTAATTAAAAGGGAAAA
Organism: Periplaneta americana; assembly: GCF_040183065.1. Taxonomy (NCBI): domain Eukaryota; kingdom Metazoa; phylum Arthropoda; class Insecta; order Blattodea; family Blattidae; genus Periplaneta; species Periplaneta americana. Next base: position 164,545,481 of record NC_091131.1, read on the forward strand.
GCATTGCATTGCGCATATATATATATATATATATATATATATATATATATATATATAACTTATATATAATCCTACCCTTACCAGATCAATATACAAGATCTGTCCATTAATAAACTAGGGATCGTCTACTGGTGGTGCGACAATTCAAGTTAATAAAATTACGATTCTTCTTAATAATCAAAATATAATTTGGTTAATTGGATAAAATTGCATGCTGCGGAAGTTAGATTTATATAAGAGTATAATAAATAGGATTGTAATGGATATTACAAGGGCAATAATTTCTTCACACGCACATTGTGAATAGAACAGAGAAGAAAGCATTTTAAAATATTCGAAATCTTACAAAATATCGGAGAAACCAATTTTCCCTGCACAAATTATACCAATTGAAAAATATAATTACCATTCACAATAAATACTGTATTTTATGGATTCTAAAAAGTTGTTTATTAATCTAGAAGTATTGGCTAATGACTGTATTAAATTCCAGCACAACATTCATTCAGAATATGTAGAAATTACACTTTGGATTTTACTAAATGTATAGGCCTACTATGAAAAGGTGTTACATACCCCCTTAAATACTGTACATGTGTTATCTGTGCGATAGCCGATGTTTAATTTTTAAAAATATAATTCATAGTACTGAAACTGCCATATTGAATTCGCACAAATTGTATTATTCGTAATTTTCGTCTCGAAAACCCCTAAGATATCTAATTTAATTTTTCACCCATTTTTGTCCCACTCCACCACTTTAGGGACAAAGTCGGACTAAATAATACCTTATTCGTATTCTGGTTCGCAAAGATCCCCAGATATCGACTTTCATCGAGATCGGATGACATGAGATTTCTCACTCCCTTCTCCCTTTTCATCAGTACCTTTAGGATATGGTATTTAAAAAATCCAAGAATGTTTAACCAATATTGTACAGAGTAACCTTCATTATAAATTTTATGTCTCTAGTTAAATATAGTTTAGTGAATTTTTAAAATCGTCGACTTCTTTCTCTCTCCTCTCTACTCGGAAGTAAAAAAAAAATGAAGTTATTTCAAGGGACTAGCCTACATGAAATTGAATTTTTTTACTTTCCTTCTACATTTTAGAAACAATTCTCAGAGATGAGATGAATAGTCTAACCCAATTTTATGAGTGAATCTTTGTTTTAAATTTAAAGGCTGCACGTCTGCTGGTTAAAAAAAATGAATCGGTATAATTATTTTGATCATTACTGCCTCCCATTTTCCATCCCTTAATGTTCGAATTTCGTAAAACTCAGTCTTATCTATTGACTAAGGATTAACGTATTTCCATATACATATATATATAACAGATTATATTTCCATTTCGTACAATATTCTCGTCACGAGACATAATCATATACTTTGTCTTTTCGGGATTTACTACCAAACCTATCGCTTTATTTGCTTCAAGTAAAATTTCCGTGTTTTCCCTAATCGTTTGTGGAGTTTTTCCTAACATATATTCACGTCATCCGCATAGACGAAAAGCTGATGTAACCCATTCAATTCCCAACCCTCTCTGTTATCCTGAACTTTCCTAATGGCATATTCTAGAGCGAAGTTAAAAAGTAAAGGTGATAGTGCATCTCCTTGCTTTAGCCCGCAGTGAATTCGAAAAGCATCAGATAGAAACTTGCCTATACGGACTCTGCTGTAAGTTTCATTGAGACACATTTTAATTAATCGAACAAGTTTCTTGAGAATACCAAAGACACATATAGACTACTGTAATATTTGTTTAGTTTTTGGAGGTGTCTGTCCAGAGTGCACAAATACTCCGGCGTGCATGTTTACTATTATGTCCTACCCATTCCACTGCGACAGAGATAACAGCCGATCTTGCAGCGGTGAGGACTCGCTCTCCAGTTCACATTAAGAAAATCCATCTGCCAAAATCCCTGGCGCGACCTATAACTGAAGATGGCTCTGTATGTTGCCGACATGTTAACCATGAGAGCGCGACGATAATACAACCGTCACTAACGTATTTTCCTCTATCTTTTTCATGCTCATATTTTCTTCTTCTCCTGGCTTCAACGGCTGGATCATTTAATATATTGTTGTGGGGATGTTGCACCTACAGTTGGCAAAAATACGAGTATTCAGCTGATCTCCCTGTTAATGTGGTAATCTTAACTGACTTCTAAATACAAGGTAATGCTAAAAAAACCGGAACGCAATCCCAATGGGAGATGGTGCGTTTCCTTTCATCGGGCATCGAATTCGGGAGCTGTTTACATGACTTACATTCGGACCACATCAGTCGAGAAATTTATATTACGGCAAATAAATTTTGTAACCGTATAGATAATGTTTTATTATTATGACCTTCACGTCTATCAAAGGAACACGTGTGCCGTCATATCCGTGTACTGGTTTTCTAAACTCGTCCATCCGAAGAGACGACACGTGCGGGAATTGCGCAACCAATTTTGAAGACTAGTGTTTTGTGTGGCTCCACTTTTTATGCCATTACTACATATCTGCCTCGTCTCTATCCTGTTAAGGATGCTGATTAAGGATGTTGTGATCATAATTACATGTGCTCCGTTCTAGAACTTGACCTCTAAACACTGAAATAAAAACGTAAAAAAGAGTTCATTAATTGGATTTTTTGGAAGGTGTTGAACTTCTTAGCCTTGAACAAACGCCTGTACGAGTAATAATGGAAAGACTGACGCGTTGCTCCTAAGTGCTACAGGATGTTTTACGCAATAGAAGTGAACTGGCTTCCTGGGCACTCCCCGCTGATTTCTGAGGAGGTCCGCGGAGTTCCCAAGGAATGGCAGGCAGACTTGAAACAGCTAGGCTGGCAAGTGTTCGTTCTGCGTCTGAATTTCTTGGCAATTCCAGAAATGTACGTGAGCCGAATGTTCTCCGATGGCCAGTCCACTCACCTATTCGAGGTAGTGTTGTCGCTGTCCTGAACTGCGGACGTAATCCAACCTGAGAATGTTCCCATAGCGATGTGCTTGAAATATTTGTAGGTGCACATATTATAGCTTCAGCACCCGAAAGAAAAGCGCTGACATCTTTGAATAGGCATTTTAAATGTTCATGACAATCATTTACGTACTGTACATAAAGGACGTGATTGCAAACGTAATAGAATTATGTATTAGTAGTCTATGTTGATACCCAGGCGGAAGGCTTTGTGGTGACTATATGCACGCATCAGTACTTGTACTGTCAAGTCGTTTGTTACATTTTGGTTGTAAAGATTATTCCTTGTTACGATTATTTTTATACCGACATCAATATATTGATTTCTACCAACACCATCCATAGTGAATAAATTTTAAACTGTAAGACTACTTTTATTTAAAACTGAAATTAAAATTACTAACCTTTTTTATAATGCACTATCACCTTTACTTTTTAACTTTGCTCTAGAGTATGCCATTAGGAAAGTCCAGGATAACAGAGAGGGTTTGGAATTGAACGGGCTACATCAGCTGCTTGTCTATGCGGATGACGTGAATATGTTAGGAGAAAATCCATAAACGATTAGAGAAAACACGGGAATTTTACTGGAAGCAAGTAAAGCGATAGGTTTGAAAGTAAATCCCGAAAAAGACAAAGTATATGATTATGTCTCGTGACGAGGATATTGTACGAAATGGAAATATAAAAATTGGAAACTTATCCTTTGAAGAGGTGGAAAAATTCAAATATCTTGGAGCAAGAGTAACAAATATAAATGATACTCGGGAGGAAATTAAACGTAGAATAGATATGGTATATGCCTGTTATTATTCGGTTGAGAAGCTTTTATCATCCAGTCCGCTGTCAAAAAATCTGAAAGTTAGAATTTGTAAAACAGTTATATTACCGGTTGTTCTTTATGGTTGTGAAACTTGGACTCTCACTTTGAGAGAGGAACAGAGATTAAGGGTGTTTGAGAATAAGGTGCTTAGGAAAATATTTGGGGTTAAGAGGGATGAAGTTACAGGAGAATGGAGAAAGTTACACAACGCAGAACTGCACGCATTGTATTCTTCCTCTGACATAATTAGGAACATTAAATCCAGACGTTTGAGATGGGCAGGGCATGTAGCACGTATGGGCGAATCCAGAAATGCATATAGAGTGTTAGTTGGGATGCCGGAGGGAAAAAGATCTTTAGGGAGGCCGAGACGTAGATGGGAGGATAATATTAAAATGGATTTGAGGGAAATGGGATATGATGATAGAGAATGGATTAATCTTGCTCAGGATAGGGACCAATGGCGGGCTTATGTGAGGACGGCAATGAACCTCCGGGTTCCTTAAAAGCCAGTAAGTAAGTAACCTTTTTTGTTGTCTTCAATCAACTGTAGACACGACAACACTGGTTTTTACTCCACGTGGAGTAGATATGAGAACGTCAATTACAATTAAAATATTGTTAACGCATCATTGATAGGCCTATGTTACTGCTTTTTGTTATTTAAGCGGCATCTGAGAAGGCCTATCAATAAACAAACCCTTATCCTATCTGTTCAAAAGAAAGCCCCGTCTATGCCATCGCCTGGATATTAAATGAACACTCGGACTTCAGTATATAGTTCTTGCCCAGCCATATAATATTGTACAGGGACATCATTTTATTTTTACTTCAATTTTTATTGTACCTGAGTTTTTGAATGTACTTCACTCCCACCCCTTCTACTAATGAAGTTCGAACTGTCCTCTACACACAGATCCAAGGCCGCTTATAGTAAACAGCACTGAGTTAGTGAGTATAGTACGTTCCAGAAATATGTTCGCGTTTTCCAGTGACGAAAGAGCTTTCAATATTGAATCATATTTTCGCACAGGTACTGTCCGTTTGCCTACTCGTATCCCTATTTCCCCCACCTGCTTCTGCTCGCCCCTCTGTAAAAGCTGGGCTGTGTTAGCTCTTTTCTGAAAACATTAATTTCTGTTAGGAATTGGACGTTTACGTAATATTATACAACTGTTAAAATAACTTAAATAAAAGGGCCTCGTTAAGTAATTAACTGTCACGTGATTTCTCTCCTTTCTACGATCCTGCGACATAACCACTTGGACGGACAGTAGATAGCATGTCTGAATAATTTTATCTTTTCGGGTCGGGCAGAAGTGAAGATTGAATTCACAGTACGTAGAGTAGGTACAGAATTATTTCAACATGAGTTACTAGTACGAAGGACGAAACTGGCAATTGGAATTAGATGCAGTAGTCTATAGTGCGATAATATGCACAAAAGAACTGAAGCCTGTATCGAAATGAACGGCCACCATTTTCAAAAGTGTTTTTAAATATCCATATTATGATTATTTTTCAATTTAACTTCATTGTCTAAATTGTACGCTAATGTGCTGTAGACAGTATATATACACTGCATAATGAATACGTTCGAATGGCTAACTCAGTTCGTGAGTAAAAACAACTTATTCTTAATACAGTATTGTATTAAGATTAAACAAAAACCTAATGAAAATTATCGAACTCAAAATCGCGATATTTCCTAGTTTACGTAAATGGAGAACCAATTTTCTTCCCTCCTATACCTAGTAAAGTGATTTGTTTGTATTTTACGCCAGTATCATCGAACTACTGTCTTGGAAAGGGGAGCAATCTGTGTTTCCGGTTCTCTAAAGGTATAGCCAGGTTAATATTAAAAATGTTAGTAAAAATAAAATGATGTCCCTGTATATGATACGGAGTACATATAGGCCTTTGAACAGTTACTTGCGCTAAAAATGGATGTTCAAATAGGAGAAGGAAATTACGGTGGAAGGAGGATGAAATTTTTGGTCGTCTTTAATGAAAAGTTTTTTTTTAAAGATGAATCAGCAATCTCTTATTTACATGTTCAGGAAGTTTTAGAGCTCTGCGTCGTTTAGAAGTATACAAATTACGTCATATTTAAATGGCTGCATTCTTGAATTTCAATTTCGTGCGCAAACTTCACAGGCTGTTTTCTCACCCATTTTTTCAGCACGTTTCATGTTCAAAATGTGCAGACTTATAATTTTGATGCTAGGAATATGGAACTTTTACTGCATGTTGTATGTACTGCGGTTAACAAAACACAGTAGCATCAACAGGACAAAAACGCATAAAAATAGTAGAATTAGTACGCCTACATTGTACGTGTAGATTTATTAAATATTAGGTTTAAACTTCTTCAATAATTCTCTCGTACTTCATTTTACCAACTCGCATAGCATAACAAACATTTTTATCTTTATTTTTAACTTACTTACTTACAAATGGCTTTTAAGGAACCCGAAGGTTCATTGCCGCCCTCACATAAGCCCGCCAGCGGTCCCTATCCTGAGCAAGATTAATCCAGTCTCTATCATCATACCCCACCTCCCTCAAATCCATTTTAATATTATCCTCCCATCTACGTCTCGGCCTCCCTAAAGGTCTTTTTCCCTCCGGTCTCCCAACTAACATTTTTAACTTATTCAGCAAAATTAATATGATTAATTTTGAGCTTGTTTTATCATGTAGCATACTAAACATTCTTTTCTTATGATAACTTACACATAAGCTCTTTTTGGTATACAGTGCAACTCCACAAATAGACGCTCACTCTCGTATGCTTCACGATACAAGGTAAGTCAACGCATCCTGTCCCGTGCTGCACAGGGCTAACCGGTTGAACCAGTGCAGTAGTGTGCAGATACTCGTACACGTTGGCAGCAAGGCAGGGAACAAAAATGTGTACTTATGTTGAAGCAGAAGTTACAACTATTGGAACGGTTTAAAAAGGTGAATCAATCAGAGCCATCGCTCAAGAATTTGGCATTTCGATCAGAACAGTGCATAGCATAAAACAAAATTCATCTAATTACGAGACATTCTGTAGTGATTATAAGAAGCTTTGTTATTATCAGTTGATTGTAGGATGAAAACACAGCTTATTTTGTGTATTTCCTAAATTTAATCAATAGGGATGATTTATGTTCTCTCTTGAAGGGTATACACCATTTTGAAATAATTTAATACACAAACACAACTATTACAAGAAATGCTCAATAAGTTTTTATTCTCTTCGGCTCTAATCAACAATAACAAAAATGCAGGTTACCAGGCGACGATAGAAAAGAAAAGATGCGGAAACAAATGAATGTGGTGTATAAACAATTGAATACTTTTTCATATCTATACTAATAATAAATCTGTAGCCGAAATTTTTCTGATAAGTTTCGATTTTCCAAAAATAATTGGTCCTAACATATACAATTAACCACCCTGAAACCGAAAATCGCTTTTATGAAATTTTTGTTTGTATGTCTATCTGTCTGTCTGTCTGTCTGTCTGTCTGTCTGTTTGTTACCTTTTCACGCGGTAATGGCTGAACGGATTTCGATGAAAATTGGAATATAAATTAAGTTCGTTGTAACTTAGATTTTAGGCTATATGGCATTCAAAATACATTATTTAAAAGGGGGGTTATAAGGGGGCCTGAATTAAATAAATCGAAATATCTCGCTTATTATTAATTTTTGTGAAAAATATTACATAACAAAAGTTTCTTTAAAAATAATTTCCGATAAGTTTTATTCCTGGAAAAATTTTGATAGGACTGATATTTAATGAGCTAAATGAGTTTTAAAATTAAAATAACTGCCATCTAAGGCCGTGTAATGAATTAAAAAACAAATGACTTCGTCTATAAGGGGCCTTGGACAGCAACAATCGAAAGCTATGAAAGATAGCCTACAGATAATGTTTCTGTGTTTGTATGAAGTAATATCAGAAGCTAAATTAACCGATTTGTATAATTAATTATTATTTCACCATTGGAAAGTGTAGTTTCTCTAGATGGACATAATGCTATAATGTTATTACAGTAACTTCTGAGTGAATCGAGGACAGGTAAGATTAAAATAGATTCTTATGCACAGAAAACTTGATAGACTATTCTGTATATTCGTTTCCTGTATTTCCTAAAATAATTTTTATGACCAAATGAGTGGTCTCTGGATCAAAATGATCGCATTTTAATTACGCAAATACAATTTAAATTAAGTAACATAATAAACGATTTATCCTTATATCAAACACGAATGTTCCCTGGATCAAATGTCCTATTTTAATTATGTAATTATTTTATATTTATTTCTAACGGGTGCAGCGGAGCGCACGGGTACGGCTAGTTAAAGTATAAAAATATAGGGGTGCCATTTAAAATTTTAAAGTATGGATGGCTGGCGGTGGGAAGTGAAATCTAAAATGCAATTAAGCCTTGTTTAAGACTTCCCTCTTGATATCTAAATTTACGTGTTTTTTTTGTTTAAATTGAATTTAATTTAAATAACTAGTTATTTAGAGTGGGATGTTTTGAAATGAAAGCCCCCCGTATGTAGATAAATTTAGAGAGTTTTTCCTCCAGAAGTTTGTTTTGTGTTTCAGATGTATCACGTATGTATCATACTTAATCACGGATTTGTTTTGTTATATATTTTGCATATACTACAATATATTATTTAAAATTATATACGTTAATTATTTATGTTTCAGTCCGCACGCCATAAAAACATTGCACAGCCCTTATGTTTATCAATGTCCGTAGTACTCCGTAGAAAGACAGAGTTCGTACCTCGTCATGCACACGTACCATTGCTGTGTCTATTTGTGGAGTTGCACTGTACTGTAAGTTCATTTGAATCGTAGTACATCTCAGTATTACATTTACAATTGAAGACCTGAGTTCAAAAAGGAGACTTTTCCACAATTATACTGTGTTTGTGTTCAGAGTGTTCCAGTGTGTGTAAATGCACTCTGGATTGTTAAACGTCAGAATGAGACTTATCAGATACTTGGAAGTCTGACAACAGGAGTGCCAAGTTTAGTTCACTTGTAGCTAAAGTTGCCAGGTATCGGCGCTCTAAAAGTTTGTCCCTTATTAACCCCATACGGAATGTCCAAAATCCAAAATGCCTTATTTACTGACTAATAAAATAATCATTTTTCATAATTTTCTTTTAATATTCCATGTCTTTATTGTATTGATATCATATCATTATGTTAAATTATCGCATTATAGATAGAATGAATTTCAAGTGGTAAGTGAGGCGGTTCTTTCCAAAACATACCTTATCCATTTTTTAAATGAATTTGTGGTAGACTGGTTTTCTTTGTTAGGCGTGTAATAATTCTATCGTAAGCAATGTGTCAAAGCTTTCCTTTTGCCATAGAATGTTAAATGTTATGTTTTATTTAACGACGCTCGCAACTGCAGAGGTTATATCAGCGTCGCCGGATGTGCCGGAATTTTGTCCCGCAGGAGTTCCTTTACATGCCAGTAAATCTACTGACATGAGCCTGTCGCATTTAAGCACACTTAAATGCCATCGACCTGGCCCGGGATCGAACCCGCAACCGTGGGCATAGAAGGCCAGCGCTATACCAACTTGCCAACCAGGTCGACCTTTTGCCATAGAAATCACTGACGAAAACTATGGCATTATTCCGTAACTTGCCTTATCCATCGTACTTGTCATTTCATAATTCGCCTAATTAATCGACCAATAAATGATAGACTTTTCGGCACGTGATATGATTTCACATTTTCCCCCGCGGTTTGTGTCGGCTGTCCTCTATGTCTACGGTGTATCAAAGTCATTATTATTGTTATGTGAAAGGCATTTTGTCTGATATGAATAGGTAAATGAATCAGTAATATGCACGTTCATTATTAATATTTATATCAGGGCTGGGCACCAAGAGCGGATTCTACTCTCTCACGGGGAGCCATATGATTCTCTTCAACCCCTTTCTTCCATCCGAACACCGCGCATCGGGGATTTGGTGACGGATGAATATTAAGCGTCCCCGTTTAGACTTTGGAATCGCTCCCCGTGCCCATCCCTGATTTAGAGGACGACAGAGAATATTACTCCTGCCACTAACGGAAAATGGAGACGGCGGGAAACGATCGAGATTCCTGGAAAAACAGCCAGGAGAAGGAGATAAATAAGCAATCCAGCAGAATATGAGAAGTTATTTCTCAAACATGCTAAAGTCTTCAAGTTAGGGAGGGATCGCTCTGTAAATAATTGAAAATTGGCTGCTAAGATATGCTGAACAACAACATCGTGGCATTTCAAAATTTCCTTTGGGGAACATTCTTAGAGATGTACAGGGAATGTGAGTTAAGGAAGAACCTCACTGTATTACAGACATCTAGCCTATGTGGAGAAATCGGTGGTGAAAAAAAGGGAAAAGTCTGTAAGAAATGAACATACTCGTACCTTCTGCAGAATTGCCAGGAATAGTCTTAAACTCCGCCAAAGTGAAGGATGTAAACGTAAATAATTTGCTAGAAAAGGATTTTGGGGTACACTAAGGAAAGCATAAATTGCTTGTCTTTCATAAAAACTCGTTCAAAATCGTTCAGCTGCAGAAGACAACATTTCCCTTGAAGTTTCTGTGAAGGCTGTGAAAAGGAGGAATCAGATTTAGGAGTGTAATTCAGATTAGGAATGTAACAGGTATGTGCGGGGTTGGAGGTGTGACTTTTCATTAATGCACTTTCATAATATATTTTGGTCGGTGTTTGAAACTTTTGTTTTAGAATACTCCAGTGGTAATGTCATAAAATTTTGTTTTAGTTTTGTCAGAAATCCAATATGTGGTTATAAGGTACTAAAAGTAAACTTGGGTTCTGGAAATCGGAAAATATTGTTTTGTACGGTATTGTCACAGCTCATGTTTTCTCCACATTTATGTTCTATATCAGTCATGTCAATTGATGCCCATAGGAGCAAGCGCGCGCTTTAGAGCCCAGGAGAGCCTGAGCGCTTTACAGCGGAAAGGAAAGAGACAGACGAAGAGGTAATATATGCCGCTTGGTCGAGCTATATGCAGGGATGGCTAGCACCGATTCAAAGGATAAAGGGAAGAGAACTTATTAAAACTGTATCCATGTTTATTTTAAGATTTGTCTGAGAAGTACAAGTGCATTATAAGAATGTAAGTTTTGATTTTAATGTTCATTTTTCACAAGCTTGCTTTTTTATTCAAAAGGAATATTTTCTGAACTTTTTTTTTTATAGAAAAGTGAAATTTTCAGATATGTTTGTTTAGTAGAATTACAGGTACTAAAACAATGTTTTTGCAAATCTAATATATCGTAAATACGTATTACTGGAAATAGTGTATTAAAATGTTTGAAAATATTCGCATGGAAAATGTTTGTAAGGAAATGAATTAACAAAGAAAATACTGTTACATCACAAACAAAAGATATGTGCCTATGTGTTGGTAAAACGTCAGCTCTATAGCTTCAGCAGATTTCGAGATAATTTAATATTCTGATAACAGAAAGTTGCGCACCAATACCACCTAAAAGCATAATGCGATAAGAGTTTTATTATGTAATATTAGTTACAGTTAAAACATATACCTAGACAACTTTGCTTTGTACTGTAATATTGTTTTGATTACTTTTGTAAGGCTAAAGATACCGTCAATATAAACGTCAACTTATCTATCATGTCATATTCAGTGTATTTCTTTGGGATAACACTTTCTTTATGAATGATGTGTTTAATTCACTTAGTACAGTATAGTTGCAGTTATTATGGAATTTGTGTGAATATTCCTTCTTTACTCTTTATTATGTTATTAACGTTTAAAACACAACTGCAATATTAGGCTAAGAAATAGGTGTTAGTACTTTCGTTTTACAGACAATATAGAAAATAACAAACAGAAAGGAGCCATATAAAAATAACGACATAAAATTTCACGTTCCGTTTGAAGTTTGTGCACCACTGTTTTCTTAATCCAACAGGCTGCTTATTCCCCCTAGCATACCTAGCGCTTGATGCCCGCGCACGACGTCAAGATCAGAAAAATGCGCTTACTTTGACATCACTGTTCTATGTTCTATTCCAGCCGTGGCGAAAAGGCCATGGTGCGCCGAGCCACTGTGTAAGCTGCAACGTGCATAGCACCTATGGAGGGAGGCGGACAGCCGAAGGGGAAGTTAATGTTTAGGACGTGTAACGAAGAAAGAAATGAACAAGAAAACATAGGACACATTGTCACAACCTAAAATTAACTGTCTTCAGAATGTCTCTGCGACAAAGTTTCAAAATCAGGAATTATGTCACTTACTGCCAGTCGTAGTTGATCACGAAGGTATTTGTCTGTCAGTCGTGATCTAAATTTGGTTTTTACTATTTTCATTGTTGAAAATAACTTTTCACAAACGTAAGTTACAGCGAACATGGCTTCAACAGAGCAAGCGAAAGAACGAAGCTTCAAATATTTATTTTTTTCCAAAGATTTGAAAAGTTCAATATCTGTCAAGTCCTTACATCTAGCTTTCATTTAACGTCACACTGTAAATCTGTGAGTTTAAATTGAAAATCTAATCGCATTATTCGTACATCTGCTGTAAAAGAATCGACGTACAGAGATGATAATAATAATAATAATAATAATAATAATAATAATAATAATAATAATAATAATAATACTTAACCTTTTAATGTTTCATCAGTAACATGTAGTAACTTATAATGCCGTTTTATGTTATACAACCGTTTTCCTAGTAATATTTGTGAACAAATCATACATTTAATATTTTCATCATATTGTAAGCAAAAGAATGCATCCTCCCATCCTACTTGAAACTTTCGTTTTTGTAGAGGTACATGGTTTCTAGAGAGATATTGCGACGATACGCCACTCGCAGGTCCGAGACAAATACAAATAGAACGGAGTTTGACTCCAGTGAGTGAGAGGGGGGGGGTAGGAAGCGAGAGAAAAGCACTGCGAGCCACAATGTGCTCGTGAGTCGCATTTTCGCCGCGGCTGTTCTATTCATTGTGTTCTGAAACAAATCAAAACAACTAAAATAAATTGTGGTTCGCAGGCCGCAGTATTGTTAGGGTTAAATAAGCCAGAATGTATTTTTGTTCTTGTTTTCTCAATAATATTACTCACACATTGTGGTTTTCAAGCCGGGATATTCCTGGAGCTAAAAAAGCCAAGATGCCTTAATTTTTGTTCTCTTTGTGGCTTTTCAATAAGGTTATGTAAAGTAATTTTTGTCTTATGTTGCTCCAAAACCTGTGTCATCCAAAATGAAAAGTTGAATAACTAGGATTCTGTTGATAATATTTCATATTTCCCTGTTTGGTGTTCTCCTTGATCAAGGTTTGAACTGTTAGTAAAAAATTCAAGAAGTCTGAATCAAGATGAATTATGTTTTTTTTTTTTTTGCGTTTCCTGAAAAGTAACTTATAGTGGATAAGGCAAGTTCTGGAAAGAACCGCCTCAAGTAATGCACGCGCCATTGTTTCTGTGCGCTTCTACTTTGTTAGTTACGACGTTATGAGAAATAAGTGGGGGGGGGGGAAGAAATAGATGTACCGAGCGAGTTGCTCATACGTATTGCATGTGACTCGCATACGGGAGGTCCGTGGTTCGATTCCCAGACTTACCAACCTGACTGTGGTTTTCTACAGTTATTTAGGCAAATTTGGGGTTGGAATTTTCATTGCCACAGTCCATTTCCCTTCCCCTCCCGTGTAGAAAAAGAATTTAGATTTTCATATCATATCATTTATCTTCCTCATCTCATTCAATAGACATATTCAGATCAGGACGCATGTCTTCATCCGCTTACGGGAGAGGGCGTCCTCTGTACAACCATTCCTGAGTTCCCAGCCTCCCGCTATGTCTTTGCCAGGATTCATTCCTTAAGAGCACTTCCAAGGGCGCTTCGACATCTTGGAAGGGCCTTTGGAATGGATCCTGTGGTGCTTGGTCACCTTGGCGGTGTGAACTTAGAGCGGGGGAGGGTAGAAGGCCCCTATTGGATGAGTGGTAGAGGGTTACATGCTGCCAGTGGGCTGGTACACTCTCATCCTCTTTCATCCCATACACTTCGGGTGTACAATAGGCCTCAGTATGTCCGACGTGCAAAGGGTCATGCTAACCCGCCCGTAACCACCTAACCTAACCTAAGAAGTAGATGTTCCACATATCTCACGAAAGCTGGAGTCGACGAAGCTAACTTACATTTTAATCACAGTTGTCATTAATTTTTCAAGAAATTAACGTAGTCAACTTTATTAGCTAATGCTAAGAGGAAACAAAATATCAACAATCATAATATACTTTATGCTCGACCATGCCGAAATGTAATAATTATACACCTGGTAGCAGATCTTTAATGCATGTCATTAAGTACACCTACTCATTAAAGGTCAGGTCTTTCAGCCAATAACGACTCAGGTTACAACTGTTCAGCCAATGACAGGTCAGCTTTCTACCGTTATAAAACCGCAAGTATCGATTATTCTCGGATATGCAATCGAAAGAGAATTAGCGAAAAGTCACGGAGGCTGGAAATCCAATACTGTCGCAGAAGGTTATGTTCTGTTACTATAATAATTAGCGTTAATTGTAAATAATATTCAAATAAATTCAATTTGTCATCTCGTTTTTCAATGTCGAATTCAATAATCAAGGTTATAATATTATAATATTATCAAGTTTAACGGGACTACGTCAAGGTCAATGACATTATTGTTCCTCGGAAAAAATCAATACTTTCGCGTCTGCGCACATCTCACAATTCACGATCTAGAACAAGGTCACTTCCGATCTTGTCAGTTACAAATAAAATGTATACATCTGAATACCGGTAATTTCAAGTTAGAAATATGGTCGAGCATAAAACGTCGTATGAAACTCGCCTACAATGGTAATTAAGAAGCTCGTATGAAAATTATGAAACGAGCGCAAGCGAGTTTCATAAATATCCATACTCGATTCTTAATTACTATTATTATAGGCTCGTTGCATAATGTACTATTGTATTATACAGTAATGCAATAGATCTAAATTCAGTTTACAAAAATGTATAATTTTTCTTAGAAATCCGTAAGGAGTAGGGGAGACTGTTGTACCTTCAGCATAGTGTACCTTTGAACATTTTTTATTTTTATTATTATTTTTTTTTATTATTTTTGCTGCTACCTAGAGGACTCAAACTGAAGTAGATTGTAGAGAAAGCCGCTAAGTAGCTCTGGTCATAAATTTCAGTTTGATTTATTGCAAAGTGTGAGTTCCGTAGACAAAAGTTTTTTTAGTACAAAAAGTAAACATTTCGTTCATTGATATGTTTCCTAACACAAAACCAGATTGTATTTGTTAATATCTTTCAAGTAGGGTGTGTTCCCTATCATCTGGTGAGTAATAACATATTTTAATTTCCATGATTTATTTGACTCTCTAGTTTTGGGAGCCATATTTGTTTAAACGTGCACCCTCTTGTACCTTTGAACACAAAACATCTTGTACCATGGAACATGTCCAAATTACACGATACTATCGGTTTTTGTTTTTGTTTTATTTTAAGGTCATGTCACGAAGTAAGTCTGGAGTTAAAGAGGTCCCCAATTGATTCGGATGTCTTGAAGAAAGCTGTTGAAGCAATTATTGCTCCTGCAGGAAATAAAATCTAAATCAGAGAAGTCTGCTCTGGTTTATGATGGCAAATACATTTTAAATATGATTGTTAGTTTTTACAGCTATATTCCCCCCTATAGTCAATGTGTTCCAACTTACAAGAGTGTATGTTCCAAGGTACACGAACCTGTTGTATCTTTGAATACATTACATATCCCTTCATTTTATTTGTTCCATCTTTAATAGATCTGTAAAACAGGAAAATACATACAGGAAGATGTAAAGGAATCTTCAATAATTATTTCAAGCATTTTTTATTTAAAAAATTTCATTTCCCAAAATTAAAAAAAAATAAAAACAAAGTATGAAAAGTGTTTAAAGGTACAACAGTCTCCCCTACTACAGTATCGACTCGATCATCACAGATGACCCAACGGCAAAGTTATATATTCCGCTAGAGTAGCTGCCTGATTTCCATTGCACCGTCAGGAATGCCTCCACACAAACTTATCCTGTACGATCGTTATGCTCCTCAGGAATAGGAATGAAGTTGAGCTCAGGTTTCGTTAATGGGTTTCCCATGCGGTACTTGGCTTAAGGTAAAATCTGTAAATATACAGGGATATCATTTTATTTTTACCAACATTTTTAATATTAACCTGGCTATACCTTCGGATCAACGATTAAGAACCGGAAACACCGTTTGCTACCCCCTTCCATGACTGGAGTTCGATGATACTAGCGTAAAATACAAACAAATCACTTTACTAGGTATAGGACGGAAGAAAAGTAGTTCATCCATTTACGTAAACTAGGAAATATCGCGATTTTGAGTTTGATAATTTTCATTAGGTTTTTGTTTAATCAAAATGCACTACAGTATTAACAATGAGTGTGTTTTACTTACGAACTGAGGTATCCATGCGGACATATTCATTATGCAGTGTATATTATACTGTCTACAGCACATTAGCGTACAATATAGAGAATGAAGTTAAATTGAAAAATAATCATAATATGGATATTTAAACACAAGTTTGAAAATGGTGGCCGTTCATTTCGATACAGGCTTCAGTTCTAATGTGCATATTATCGCACTATAGACTATTGTACCTAATTCCAATTACTAGGTTCGTACTTCGTATCAGTAACTCATGTTGAAATAATGCTGTACCTGCTCTATAAAAGAGACCTTACGTACTGTAAATTCAATCTTCACTTCTGCCCGATCCGAAAAGATAAAATTACTCAGACATGCTATCTACTGTCCGTCCAAGTGGTTACGTCGCAGCGTCGTAGAAAGGGAGGAAATCACGTGACAGTTAATTACTTAACGAGGCCCTTTCATTTAAGTTATCTTAAATAATTGTATGGGTATAAGATTACGTAGACGTCCAATTCCTAACAGAAATTAATGTTCTCAGAAAAGAGCTAAGACAGCCCAGCCACTAGCATTTACAGAGAGGCGAATAGAAGCAGATGGGGGAAACCGGGATGCGACGTAGGCAAAAGGAAAATGATACAATATTGAAGGCTCTTTCGTCACTGGAAAACGCGAATATATTTTTGGAACGTACTGTATACTATGACCGTAAGGCTACAATGACTGTATATGCGGTCTTGGATCTGTGTGGAGGACTGTTGAACTTCATTAGTAGAAGGGGTGGGAGTGAAGACATTTAAAAACTCGGGTACAATAAAAATTGAAGTAAAAATAAAATGATGTGCCTGTAGTTTATGCTAAAAATGTAGCTTATATCTATGATCGGAACATGGCTTTTTTCATGGTAAGATTGCAGTTCGCATTATGGCTAGAAATCGCTATTAGGCCTACTATAAACAAAACCCAAGGTTAACTTTGAACAAAATTAGGATCTACCTTCTTAAACCAGTGTTTACTCACGGGACACTTCATGTATGAAGCTTTCAGCCGTGTGAATGAATCCAAAAGATGTACAAGTAATCATTAAAAAAATTATGCAAGGCTAAAATACTTACTCGTATAATGTATAAGTTGTACAGGGACATCACTTTATTTTTACTTGCATTTTTATTGTACCTACGTTTCTGAATGTACTTGATACCCGCCCCTTTAACTAATGTCCTTGCTCCCGTCAGCCACACAAACTTACGGCCGCTGTTGCATTCGTAGTCTGCTAGCAGTGAAGTAAACAGTACAGAGTATAGTGTGTTTCAGAAATATGGTTGCGTTTTCTATAGAAGAAAGAGCCTATATTATTGAAGCTTATTTCCAGGGGCAGGTATTTATGGAGATTAACTTTACCATTTGTTTTTTTTTAATATTGGTGTCGGCGGAGATTGTTGGAGATTGATTTGTACTCTTGGTAAAGATTAATGGAAATTTTGGAAAATACAATTATTTTGAAATTGGAGTATTAACTCAGTATGAATATTACTTTCCAAAGAATTAAATAATTAATATTAAAGGTTTGTTGGATTCTGGCAAAGGTGCGGTATGACCAATAGACAATATTTGTTGGATTGAGACTGTATTTAACACACATACATTAAAGACGAAAAAAACTTGCAGCCCTCAAATTAACACTTTCAAATTATTAGTGAAATGTTGAATTCTCCGTCTTTTTTTTTTTTTTGTTCGCTAATGTAATCAGAATACCATGTAATGTAGCCTACTTGAATGTATAACAAAGAAAAAAAGTCCGAAAAAAGAACTCAGAATATTAAATTCGCTATAAAACGACGCAATAAAAATAATTCGCGAATATGTTCATATTTCGCTATTAGAACTCTATTTCGCGATTTGTCGTGATTGTTTTATCCGCATATTATTAATCAGAATCACTTAATTCGTAAAGATTAGTAAAAATCTATTGTATACCTATTATGTCGTGATTTTCGCGATCTCCATAAACATCCGGCCCTGTTTATTTCGCACAGGTACAGTGTGTAGCATGACTGAATAACTTTATCTGTGTGGACTGAGCAGAAGTGAAATTAGAGTTACCCAAAGTACGGTAATATGCTGAATAAAGTAGCCATTATATAATGAATACAACCGCTGAAGAGTTGTGCTTGTGAAAAAAAAAAACTGTTACTACTCTACTGTATTTTTATAAAATACCGTAAAGGGAATAAACAAACTGAAAATCGTAATATCGTATTTCCCTGTAACATAAATGGATACACTACTTTTCTCTCCTCCTATAGGTAGTAAAATGATTTGTTTACGTATTGCACTAGTAACACCAAACTCCTGTAATGGAAGGGGGCAACAGTGTTTCCGAGTATAGCCAGGTTAATGTTAAAAATGTTGGTAAAAATAAAGTGATGTCCCTGTACAAAAAAAATATGCGCTCAATGGGGGATATAGTGTACCAACACGTAGAATATGATACCCAGTTTGGGGATAAAACTACAGTTGTGTTATGATGATGGATGAGTGGAACAGAGAAAAATTCTCTCCGGGACTGGGATTTGAACCCGGGTTTTCAACTCTCCCTGCTGACGCTCTATCAACTTAGCCACACCGGATTCCAATCCCGATGTCGGATCGAATCCTCTCAGTTTAAGTTCCACCTCTTGGGTTCCCTCTAGTGGCCTACTCTCATGCACTGCGTCACAGATGTATAACAGTGGCACAATGTCCACAATGTGCAGAGGTGCACTCGTTTTGAGTGACTAAGTGGCCTGGATCCGACGGATGGGAATCCGGTGTGGCTTAGTGGATAGAGCGTCAGCACGTAGAGCTGAAAACCCGGATTCAAATCCCGGTGCCGAAGAGAATTTTTCTCTGTTCCACTCTTCCATCAACATATGATGACGTAGAAATTCTGCACTGAAATATCATATGTACTTCGGTACATCGTAATATACAGTTGTGTTGGTTTGAATGTTTTATTTTTGTTTCGGCTTACAAATGAAGAGTCCGCTGCGAAACGGGGGAATGTCGAATTTATTTCATTTTGCAGGAAAGGATATTTAAACTTTGAAACAATATTACAGAACAATGAGCAAACATAACTCATGTACTTCTTTTTCATACAACTCTACACATATTACAGAAATGATATGCAATAAACTGTGGCTCTTGCTAAGCAATCTTTGTTACCAGAATAATTTTTCATCAATAAATGCAAACAATAAATGAGGTGTGTAGTTGTAAAATCAGATACATCACTTTTATTTTTCGAAATGAGTTAATGTTGTATTTCATATCTTCATATGATTCTACAGGGACATCATTTTATTTTTACTAACATTTTTAATATTAACCTGTCTATACCTTTAGAGAACCGGAAACACCGCTTGCTCCCCCCTCCAAGATTGGAGTTCGATGATACTGGCGTAAAACACAAATCATTCTACTAGGTATAGGAGGGAAGAAAAGTAGTTCATCCATTTACGTAAACTAGGAAATATCGCGATTTTGAGTTTGATAATTTTCATTAGGTTTTTCTTTAATCAAAGTACAGTACTGTATTAAGAATAAGTGTTTTTACTCACGAAGTGAGTTATCCATGCGAACGTATTCATTATGCAGTGTATACTGTCTACAGCACATTAGCGTACAATATAGAGAATGAAGTTAAATTGAAAAATAATCATAATATGAATATTTAAACACAATTTTGAAAATGGTGGCCGTTCATTTTGATACAGGCTTCAGTTCTTTTGTGCATATTATCGCACTATAGACTATTGCATCTAATTCCAATTGCCAGTTTCGTCCTTCGTACTAGTAACTCATGTTGAAATAATTCTGTACCTACTCTACGTACTGTAAATTCAATCTTCACTTCTGCCCGACCCGAAAGGATAAAATTACTCAGACATGCTATCTACTGTCCGTCCAAGTGGTTATGCCGCAGGATTGTAGAAAGGGAGGAAATCACGTGACAGTTAATTACTTAACGAGGCCCTTTTATTTAAGTTAAATTAAACAGCTGTATAATATTACGTAAACGCCCAATTCCTAAGAGAAATTAATGTTTTCAGAAAAGAGCTAAGACAGCCCAGCTTTTACAGAGGGGCGAGCAGAAGCAGGTGGGGGAAATCGGGATGCGACGTAGGCAAACGGACAGTACCTGTGCGAAAATATGATTCAATATTGAAAGCTCTTTCGTCACTGGAAAACGCGAACATATTTCTGGAACGTACTATACTCAGTAACTCAGTACTGCTTACTATCTGCGGTCTTGGTTCTGTGTGGAGTTGGAACTTCCTTAGTAGAAGGGGTGGGAGTGAAGTACATTCAAAAACTCAGGTACAATAAAAATTGAAGTAAAAATGAAATGATGTCCCTGTACAACTGCTATAGCACTGTTATGGTCCAAAGCCAGATACATCACATGGATTTATGTGATGAAAGAATAGTATTGGTTGCTAATCCTTGGTTCCTTGCAAACGTTTTTCCTTCATACTGAACAATTATGTTTTAGTGATGTATCTGATCTTGCAACTAAACGCCTCAAATGACAGAAAGGAGGGATGTCAGCCATTAATGCAAGAATAAATAACAAAAAGTAAGAATGTCAGTAATCTTACAAAGATCTGTTCACTCTATGTTATTTTCACATTTAAGAACCTTTACGGGAGTGTTTGTTGTAATATTCTCTTGCATCTGCACAACAAAACTGCTTGAGGAGTTGCAAATCTTTGAATTTATCCCATGAAATTGGTAACACAGTTTAAAAGTAAAAGTTATATTTATTACCGTGATGAACCTTCCCAAGCTGGAGGAACTCTCCACTTCGTAATTGAGTATCCTTTATTTGTGTAAGTAAGCCATTTGTTGGAACCGTAACTGCAGTTTCCCACATTCCACATATGTGGATCTAAGCTCTGCTAGACGAGGATGATTAACTGTAAAAATAGTTTCAGTGTTAGGTCTCGTTACAATCGGGCTAGTCTTCTTAAGCAATGGTGTCGAGTACAGTGTCCAGTTTCTCAGCATAGCTTGGTCAACATGAACAACATGGTAAGCAGATGGCTCCATGCGAGCACTCTCAAATACTTCTATCCAATGTTCTGCTAATTCTCTTGGATATTTCTGGTTTATGAGAGCCATGTTTCAATCGCAGTCTATGTAAGAATGGCCGCGAGCAGGGAATGTTACTTTAATGCAAACCAGTCTCCGAGCAGCATGCACCGCAGTGCTGCTCATCGGAGTGACTACTACCGCGGAGGAATCGGAGATTACGAATAAAGCCCTCCACCGGTGATCTCCGGCACTACCGTAGGTGGAACAGGGGACATACGGAGGGATGCGGGGGTTCGGAGCGAAGCGACAGTTAGCTCAAGGACGACCGGCGCGTACGGACTGACGGTAGTTGTGAGTGGAATAAAATGGCACCAAATCGGATATCCGTCGCATGGAAATTCTTTAATTTAGTTGAAGGTAATAATAAAGTCGCACACTGTAAACTTTGTGGGCGAATTTATTCTAAGGGTGGTGGAACTTCGAATTTGTTAGACCATTTGAAGCGATCTCACAACCGCTAACTGGATGAAAAGAATTACGCAAAACATTGGTACGATTTCTTTTTAAATTGTTTTAGTGCTATTGTTTCCAAAGGCTCACAGTCTAGGAAAAAGTCTTGAAATTTCTCTAAAACGTAACTTTCGAGGCAATAAAAAATATATGAAATATTTACAAGACGACTTGAGTTATATCTTGCAGTTTAGACAACTTGAGTTATATTTTACTGTTTGGATTAAAATATTTCTGAATGAAACTAAAGAAACATGTGGTAATAATATGATTACAATTATCCTTAAGTTGATATCCACTTATATTTTTATTACAGAGCAAGAGTGGCGCGTTTTAGAAGAGGCAGTTCAAATACTGACACCCTTTAACACAATAATCACAATCCTGTCCTGTGAAAAATCTGAATAAATTATGTTGGACAGTAAACTTTATCCCATTGATAGCCCACGTTTCTATTGTTCCATTCTGAAGCTCTCTTAATATATTTTACATTAAACTAAACCGATTAGAATAATACTTGACAAAATCTGTTTGGGATTAAACGAGAGTTTCTAGGAGAATTAAAGTATAAATGTTTACATTAGCTACTGAAAAGCTTTACTTCTGCGTTAGTTTTGCAGTTAGATTGAATGTTATTAATTTGATCAGTGACATAAAACTAATACGCCTTTCCACATATACTTTGAATTTCAAAACTAGAAAAAAATGTCAGCTGACGTAGCACTTTAAGCAACACAAGAAAAAAAAGAGCCGAAGAAAGAGAGAGAGAGAGATTAGCATAAAGGAGAGAATAAACGACAACAAATTACAACTTATTTCAAAAGATACGCGGACGTCAGCGGACTCGAATCACTGCCTGATCCGATTAAAGGAATGCTCAGCGGAAAGTGTATGTCTGCGCCGCAGCACATATACAACCTGCGCGGCATCAATCGGAGGTAACCGGAGGTCTCCGATTGAAAACGCGCAAACAACCGCTCCGGAGAAAACCTAATCATAAGCAGCTCTAATGCACCGCATAAAACCGCTTTTGTTTTGACCGGCACATCCATCACAGAACATCTCAAGATTCTTCACTTTGGGGTACAAAATATTAAGAATAGAATGATGAAGGAATGAGGTGAAGTCATCAGAATGTTTTTTCCCTACTGTTTCTGGATAGCAGTAGAAAACTGAATATCTCGTGGACAAAGTGTGGATGTTGAAGGAATAGAATGACATTTGTTGTCCGTAATATTCATCGTTCTTTGTTAAGGTTAGGCACACGTAGGGTTTCTTGAAAATCAAATGCAATAGCTTCGTGCATTCCACTCTTCATGCAGTTCTTTCTTGCTTTTCGTCTTCTGTCATAAAATACTCGCGCTTTATACTTGTGAACTTCATTTTCCACTGCGCTGTCTTCATCTGATTCTCAATGTTGTGTTTTCATCTCCTGATAAGCAAGAATCTGATAACTTCTGTTGAAGTGCCTTTGCATTAGCCTGGTACTTATCATATGCATGTATCGCAGCATGGAAAGCCTAATGCGATATTAAAATCTCGTATTGAAGATCTTTTTGTAATATTCTTATGAAACAGATAACAGTTTTTCTTCTTTGTACATTTCAAACGTTTTATTAATATTTAGTGTATCTGGCAGATAAACTCTCTCGATTTTCTTCCTACTGTAATGACTCTGCCTTCCCTTGAATGAGTTGATGTGCTTGACCACACTGTCTGCCACATCTTTTGGTTTTCTGCAATGTTTGTGGTCATATTTGCCTCGCCGATCTTTCGGTGATGTCTCAGTAGTTTTTAGAGCTTCTGTAGACTCTGCGTGCGTTTCTTGGTAATGCTATGGTAAAGACATGAATGCCTTACGACAGGTATGCTCATTCCCTGACTCCCGATTACGTTCTGTAATCACAACCTTCGAATGTAGAGCGAGCTGTTCCCCGTTCGAAGCTCGACTGATGACTGCGGAAGGCAGTTCAAGTACTTAGTAAACGTACGAACTGTGCGGGACAATGACACAGTCAAAACCTTCTGTAAGCAAACGATCATTCCGTACAGTGTGGGAGGAAGACTATTTTTGTTGTACGTTCGGTGAAAACGGAAAGAGATTACTATATTGTAAGGTACTGTCAGAATACTACTGGGCAACATAAAACTACATTATAGGCTCTGCTACCCAGAACATGCCGAAGTGACAGAGAAGCTGTTCTCTGTAATATAGCCTATTTTCATATACCAACGTTGTTATTATTATTATTATTATTATTATTATTATTATTATTACTATTACTATTATTGTTGTTGTTGTGGTGATTTTATTCCAGCAGAAATATTTTGATAAAATAATTTTTCAGGGGTGCAACGTGCATTACAGCTAAAAGAATTGAAAGCACTTCATGAAAGACCAAACATTGAAGAGAGTCGAACAATTCAGGGTCTATATTTTGGAGAAATTTAGCCTATGTAGTATGTTGGGAATTAGCTAAGGCACTAAAACCCCTCACGGATGGTGAACTTGTAAAGAGATGTATGATGCCTGAACAAAATATAGTTAATTATGTCTCTATACTGCAACAGTTCAAATGTGAATTCACAGAACATAGTTTTAGTGATTTTAGACGTATGGAGAGTGATATTAGTATTTTTGTTAATCTTTTCGCAAATTTAGTACAATCCGTGAGAGTGCAGTTCCAGGACGAATTCAGAACTAAATGCAGAGAATATGACTTGACAAGCATAGAATTATTTAAAAAAAATGAACAAAACTAAATGTTACAAGATGAGCTTATTCGTTGCCACTATGTTAGCTACCTTCGCCTCGACATATATGTGCGAACAATTATTTTCGAGAATGAAGGTTACTAAATCCAAACATAGGTCCCGATTAACAGATGAGCATCTTTAGCGCATTGCAGTAAATTCGTTGGATTCCCGATTACTTGCAGAAAAGAATGCAGATGTTGAATAGACCCCAAAGTAGACTATATGGTGGAATATGAAAATGATATTATCTATGATATTATTATATCATAACTATATTAAATATAACAAATAATGTAATAACTGAATATTGCAGTGTATACTCTTCCCTTTTTCAAATTCAGTTTATTATCCGTATTTGTAAGAGTGTAAGAACTATGCTACGGGCTGTGCTGCAATGTAGTTGCGGAGCCCAGCCCGTACACAATGTGTGTTATGCAGTGCAGCATCATCCGTGTAATCGGCGCTTTTACAATTTTGAGCATACCTGCCTTATAGCATACAGCAATGCCAATGTAAATAGGCCTACATGACACTGCCCCTTTTTATACTGTTTCGCTCTGACATTCCCCCTTTTTTTGTGTTGTATGCCAATTCGTAACACAATGTAGATCTGAAACTGTCATCTTTCTTGCAGTGCAACAAAGTGTATTGCCTTCTTCCTGGCCAGCTTGGCTGCCATTACAGCCAGGTTGAGGAGACGGACCCGGCTGCGTAACGCTCCCAGCTTCTTTCTCCTTGTTCCTAGCCCTTTTCAATTTATTTCAATAGGTTATTTTACGACCTTTATCAACAGCTTAGGTTATTTAACGTCTGAATGAGATGAAGGTGATAACGCCGATGAAATGAGTCCGGAGTCCAGCACCGAAAGTTACCCAGCATTTGCTGATATTGGGTTGAGGGAAAACCCCGGAAAAAGCCTCAACCAGGTAACTTGCCCCGACCGGGAATCGAACCCGGGCCACCTGGTTTCGCGGCCAGACGTACTAACCGTTACTCCACAGGTGTGGACGCCCTTTTCAATTTCTTTCTAGCCGCCCGTGATAACCTTTTACTCCTCAGGTGCAGCCGATTTATAGAAGAGGCAGTGATGCCCATTTCCTTGTTAGGTGATAGGTTTCCCTCAACTGGAGAGTCCCAGTCACCCCTCTTTCTTTTATATTCTTGTGTTAGTTCATACATTTGTAGTCCCACGAGTACCGGGGAAATAAAGGTCACCAACACAGAGCCCCGATTTTATTGGGAAGGCAGGATACTGCAGGGGTTCGCCTGGTGACTTGTAGAGATCTATATATATATATATATATATATATATATATATATATATATATATATGGTGACTATTACACTATTACTACGTCATACTACTTTTGACCAATAAAACGGTACGAAAGGACGTATTTCAACCAATCATGGCTGCTTATCGCACAATTTTATCGCGTCCCTAGCATTTGTTTAATTTTATCGCGTCCCTAGCATTTGTTCCTTTGTTTGCCAACATTTGAAATTGCGCTGGTCTGGACGTCATATATATATATATACAAACCACTCCAGTCGATGCACAGCAGTTTCAAATATGACTCGCATTGGCATTCAAGAACAAGAATTAATAAAAATCACTGATCATACCTATGCATCTTCTGAAATCCGATTTACAAATGAAGAGCACCATTCGGAAATCCTGAATAAGTTGAATACACCATGTAGGCCTAAATCAACGAGTTCCACTTCTATTACGCACACGTCCAATATAACATCAATTGAACCACCAACCACATTCAAATTTGAAAATTGTACATTCAATAATTATTCCTTTTAAAATTATTCATGTTTATTTTTTATGTCATCGTCGTTAATTAAAACTTTTCTAACACTTGTGTATATTAGTTAGGTTATGTTATAGCTTCTGCTATATGATATTATGGATAGTCACGTATCAGAGATTGTTTAATATTAAGATTTATTGAAAATCATCTCTCAAGTGACGTTGATTACTGGGATTCGGATAATTAAAGTGGAATGTTGCATTTTAATAAAAATGAAACTGAATCAACAAAGCCTTCTTGACAAGATTCCAAATATCTGGTCCTCTCGTACTAAGATATAAAATTAATTATAGATAGAAACCGACCTGGCTCCCGCCGCACAGTGTGAAATTTCGCCAATCTAGCTGGCCAAAAATATTTGTCGCTTCTATAAGCACGAGTAGTAATGTTTTATGTTACAATAACATGATATTACCCTTATTCTATCATTTGACGACAGTTTGAGATGCGCGAGATTTCTGAACTCGCGAGGATATCGGTTCGAATCTCTACGGATTACAAAAAATTATGTTACATTTTGGAGTTGGCATAGAATATTCTTAAATTGGTCAATTGGAAAAGAAAAATTACTGTAGGTAATGTTCAGTATTTCAAAAATAATTTTATTACTTCTTTAAGAAGAAATAATTATTTTGCGTTATGTGTTGGACGGATAATTGTCGGACAATAAACTGACACGTACACATTTTAATCACTGTCTTAGCAGATATGGGAAAACCTACTAAGTATATTTTCACTCACATATATTGTATCTAACATCTAGAACCTTAAACATTTTCACAATACATCACACTTTAGAACATAATAAAATATATAAAATATTATTGTCCAGCAGTGGGGAAATAAGAAACACGTTAGCCAGTAGTTTATAAGTGAATGAAATTACACTTAAAAGTAACATTTAATAATGATAGTAGTGTTAATAACAATAAAAATAATAATAATAGTAATAATAATAAAAGTAATAATAATAATAGTGATAATAATAATAATAATAATAATATCATACTAAACATAGTAATTGAGTAAACAGAAAATAAATACTTTTGTGTAAATGAAGGGAGATAGAGCAGACTGAATCACACAAACAGAACATAATACGAAATAGAAGTATTCAAAAGACAGTAAAAAGGCAATAATACTAACTCAAAATAACATAAATAATAAAATCTTAACATAATAGAGAAGGAATATACTAAAATACTGACTGGCATTTAAATTAAAACAGGTAATATCTAAGCAAGAGAATGTTTTCAGACCAACAAATGCTTAAACTTCATTATCACTCTCACTATCTCCAGCATTAAAGGGAATGTTAGGGTCCGTAAGCAACTTTATAGCATCCGGTGATAAATCAACGAAAAAAAAATCGAAAAATTGAAAGAGAATTGGGAGGACAAATTTAAAAGGTACGCAAAACGCGTCCTTGCAAGGGGTTGGGGCTATACAAAACTAAATATGTGAGCTCCAAGCCTGTTGGCCACTAGTCTCACTCCGGGTTACGCTTCTCCACTGAAGGAGCTCTAGAAAATTTTGAAGGGGAAGCCGAAATTGGAAATAAATCAACATTGCTGACTGCCGAAACTTCCTGAGACTGGAGATGACAGGACCACTTGAAATCAACAACATAGAAAGTATATCTCTGTTAGTATGGATTCTTGACATCTTTCTAGTATGATTCTGCATATACCTTCTACAGTTCTTGTTCCGAGCCTCTTGGGCTTCTTCCGCTAGTTGCCCTATTGGTAGCATGAAATTACTTACAATTTCTGGGCCATGAACCAGGATCTTATGAACAGATACTGGCATATAATACCATGGATATAAACTAATGTACAGTTCTCTTGTTTGATTTAAATATTGTTTGAATTTATTTTGATTGGTGTCTTAATAGTATTTAGAACATCCTCTTGCAAACTTGGTAATCGATGAACAGTATGGTCCAATAATGACTGTAATTCAATTTCTCCATTTACTTCTGTGATCGAAATACTGTCCTCTGGAGGGCAGCATGCTTCTTTTGCCTGACGTAAAATGTATTAGGAAGGATATATCTGTGATCCTAATTCTTTTGCATTGTCGTACATAATTTTATATTGATTATACGTAAGATTGGCACTAACATAGAAGGATAATGCCTGTTCAGGAGTAGGCTAATTTGCTTCGGCTTTGATTCGAACAACTGCCTGGTTTTTTTTTTTTTTTTTTTTTTTTTTTTTGCTCTTTTAAGGGAAGCTAGGAACAGTTCTTTAACAATGTTAGCAGCATCTCTTTCGCCTGAAAGTTTCAGATCTATTTCAGCTGCTAACATTACAGCTCCGGAACCTTGCCCCTGAGAAAAAGATTTAGCTTTCCTTCTCTTATTCCTGTAACTGCTGTCGCCAAAGAATAATTTTGGCCTACCCTTACTTGAACCCGATTTGTTCTTAAATTCTGCACAGTCCGATTTCATGTCTCTATAAATTTCTGCTGGGAATTTTAAGTCACAATCTAACCACTGATGATTCAATTTCAAAAATTGGTGCATCCGTCTTCCACACTTAACCCACTTGTTATTAAACTGTATCGAAAGTTTTGACACAAAAATTTTAATTTTATTAAGAGTAGTTTTATTACATTCTCCTATGTCCAAATCCTGAAGCAGCGAGTCCAGCATTTTTGTATTCCTTGTTTGTTTGGAGCTACTACGCCACACTTCAAACAGCCTCCTCCTTGCAATTGAAGTGCGTGAGTCTGAAAATGACAAACTTCCGCACATTTCCGCACTTTGAGATTTTGCATGCATATTTAAAACAAATCGATCTTCATAATTATGTAAATTCCAGAGTTTGGAACTTTTTGGAAATTTTCAAAACTTTATTTAAAGAAGAAAATATATTTTTTAAATCCTATATTTTTTGTCCATTTTAACCTTAATACTGTAGCTTATTAGTAGAAAACAAATTATTTAAATATATATAGGATTAAAGTGTATAGCTTCCTCTGCATTTTCCATGTTTCACTTTTAAAATACCACGCTTGTGACAAAAGTTACACAGCTTCTTCTTACTGTGCGCTGAACGCAACTCAGAACGGCAACCGAAACCTCATCTCGAGGCGTATGTTTATGCTTGTGCTGAGTGTAAACTATGACGACCCTTGCCAAACAAAATGCAGAACAAGATACTACAGACATTTAAGAATAAAATGTACTGCAGCATGGACCTCAATTTTCGAAGTCAAAAATTGACTTTTGGCCAGCTAGATTGGCGAAATTTCACACTGTGCGCCGGTCTGAACTCTGATCATGTAAGATTTTAAAGGTCGAACAGACCTAAACAAATTGAAATTCTACACCCAAATTAAATCTTAATCCAACATCGAGGTCGCAAACCCATTTATCAATAAGAACTCTCAAAAAAGATTACGCTGTTATCCCTAAGGTAATTTAATCTTATAATCAACAAATTTTGATCAATCATTCATAAATAAATGTATTTTATACAAAAAGAGTTAATTACCGTAATTCTTCCCATCACCCCAACAAAATATATTCAGCCATCATGTATGATAGATCGAGAACTTCTCGACGAGAAGGCATTGCTCACTACTGCCATCTAGCATGCATCTAGCGTAATAATTGTAAAGTTGAGATGGTACAATAATACATTTGAAGACAGTTCTATTTTCGTAAGTCAATTAATATTTTATTGTATTGGAGTACTTCGTTACTTCTAATCTTTATATACTTTCTTCTAATCGTGTAATAGTCAATTAAATCCCACTCGAGTTTTGATTTTCTCTGGATAAATCAAAACGTCTAGTGAGATTAGCCTACTGTTGATGATTGGTATAAACCGCATGCCCAAATATTGCAGATCTATTAATAATTTTAGTAATGTGTGTTTTAGTATCTATTAGCAGTACGTGGCTAAAATTTCATATCAATATGTGCTGTAATAAGTGAATAGAATGTACCTAATCACAGGTACGTAGTGAATTCATAAAAAAATATATTTCAATAAAAAATTATTTTAAGGAGAAAGATTTATTCTAGAATAACCATTCCTTTTGTATTTTAAAACTTAATATATATACACCAAATATAAAAGATACTCGGGAGGAAATTAAACACAGAATAAATATGGGAAATGCCTGTTATTATTCGGTTGAGAAGCTTTTATCGTCCAGACTGCTGTCAAAAAATCTGAAAGTTAGAATTTATAAAACAGTTATATTACCGGTTGTTCTTTATGGTTGTGAAACTTGAACTCTCACTTTGAGAGAGGAACATTGGTATTTGAGAATAAGATGCTTAGGAAAATATTTGGAGCTAAAAGGGATGAAGTTACGGGAGAATGGAGAAAGTTACACAACACAGAACTGCATGCATTGTATTCTTCACCTGATATAATTAGGAACATTAAATCCAGACGTTTGAGATGGGTAGGGCATGTAGCACGTATGGGCGAATCCAGAAATGCATATAGTGTGTTAGTTGGGAGGCCGGAGGGATAAAGACCTTTAGGGAGGCCGAGACGTAGATGGGAAGATAATATTAAAATGGATTTGAGGGAGGTGGGATATGATGATAGAGAATGGATTAATCTTGCTCAGGATAGGAACCAATGGCGGGCTTATGTGAGGGCGGCAATGAACCTCCGGGTTCCTTAAAAGCCAGTAAGATGTAAGTAAGTAAGTAAGTAAGTAATGTATATACACACAACACTAAACAAATTAAAGAGCTGTGATAAATAGTATTATGCTTATGACTACTTGAAGATAAGCTATTTTTAACAATAAGTTGTAACTCCCCTTAAGCGGTTAAAGTGGGAGCGGAGGACAGCGATTTTTTATAACCAGGTGGAACAAACACGACAGAGCGAACGTCGGCGAATATCGAACTTCACCATACTCGACAAACTTGAACAATGCAGACGCTTTTTGAAAGCATGAAGGGATGGGGGCCGAGGAGACAAATATTTTATAATATTGCCGAACCAAAGAGTTTGTAATATATAACTAGAGACACCAACGGCGCTAGTTTCGCGTACAAAATTGAACCGCTGTTCGGCCGCCATTAAAGGGAGTTGATGCTTCGCCGGGAGTGCGAGCAGTTCATGCTTATTGAGGAGTACGAATAAATATAAGTACACTTGAAGGAAAATAATAAGAAAATGGTGAAATACTGCGCCGCAAATAATTGTTCGAACATAGCTACTATTGTAGGATGCTCAGGAAAGCATGCATATCTTAATATTTGGAAGAATGTTCCAAATGCAGTTCCTCCTTTGAATGTGTTTACAGAATGTCGGAATATTTCTTGGATAAAATTTTTCCAGAAACACATTAATCAGGTTTATAAGGTTGGTTTCAACAATGTATGTAAGGGTTAGGTGCCATCACATTACAGTGGATTATAATAGCAGAGTGCATAAGAAAATCCTTAGACTATATCTGTCTAAAACTGTTTTGTTTCACAATAAATGAATTAATCATGTAATTTTCGTTTTGTAAAGTATGTACTTCTAGTTTTTGGTTGTATTATATGCAAAGAAATTAGTGAAAATATAGCTGATGGTCTACTTAGGCCTATTATTACCATTACTACTAGGTCTATTATTACCACTACTACTAACTAGGTCTCACTACTACTAGGCCTACTAATTCCACCAAAACTAGACCTACTATTACCACTACTACTAGGCCTATTATTACCACTAATACTAGGCCTACTATTATCACTACTACTAGGCCTACTAATTCCACCAAAACTAGGCCTAATATTACCACTACTACTAGGCCTATTATTACCACTACTACTAGGCCTATTATTACCACTACTACTAGGCCTATTATTACCACTACTACTAGGTCTATTATTACCACTACTACTAACTAGGTCTCACTACTACTAGGCCTACTATTACCACTAATACTAGGCCTACTATTACCACTACTACTACGCCTACTATTACTACAAAAACTAGGACTACTATTACTACTAATACTAGACCTACTGTTACTACTAATACTAGGCCTACTATTACCACTACTACTAGGCCTACTAATTCCACCAAAACTAGGCCGACTATTACCACTACTACTAGGCCTACTAATTCCACCAAAACTAGGCCTACTATTACCACTACTACTAGGCCTACTATTACTACAAAAACTAGGACTACTATTACCACTAATACTAGGCCTACTATTACTACTACTACTAGGCCTACTATTACTACAAAAACTAGGACTACTATTACCACTAATACTAGGCCTACTATTACCACTACTACTAGGCCTACTATTACTACAAAAACTAGGACTACTATTACTACTAATACTAGACCTACTATTACTACAAAAACTAGGACTACTATTACCACTAATACTAGACCTACTATTACCACTACTACTAGGCCTATTATTACCACTACTACTAGGTCTATTATTACCACTACTACTAACTAGGTCTCACTACTACTAGGCCTACTATTACCACTAATACTAGGCCTACTATTACCACTACTACTACGCCTACTATTACTACAAAAACTAGGACTACTATTACTACTAATACTAGACCTACTGTTACTACTAATACTAGGCCTACTATTACCACTACTACTAGGCCTACTAATTCCACCAAAACTAGGCCGACTATTACCACTACTACTAGGCCTACTAATTCCACCAAAACTAGGCCTACTATTACCACTACTACTAGGCCTACTATTACTACAAAAACTAGGACTACTATTACCACTAATACTAGGCCTACTATTACTACTACTACTAGGCCTACTATTACTACAAAAACTAGGACTACTATTACCACTAATACTAGGCCTACTATTACCACTACTACTAGGCCTACTATTACTACAAAAACTAGGACTACTATTACTACTAATACTAGACCTACTATTACTACAAAAACTAGGACTACTATTACCACTAATACTAGACCTACTATTACCACTACTACTAGGCCTACTAATTCCACCAAAACTAGGCCTACTATTACCGCTACTACTAGGCCTACTATTAGTACAAAAACTAGGCCTACTATTACTACAAAAACTAGGACTACTATTACCACTAATTCTAGGCCTACTATTATCACTACTACTACGCCTACTATTACTACAAAAACTAGGACTACTATTACCACTAATACTAGACCTACTATTACCACTACTACTAGGCCTACTATTACCACTACTACTAGGCCTACTATTACCACTACTACTAGGCCTACTAATTCCACCAAAACTAGGTCTACTATTACCACTACTACTAGGCCTATTATTACCACTAATACTAGGCCTACTATTACCACTAATACTAGGCCTACTATTACTACAAAAACTAGGACTACTATTACCACTAATACTAGACCTACTATTACCACTACGACTAGGTCTACTAATTCCACCAAAACTAGGCCTACTATTACCACTACTACTAGGCCTACTAATTCCACCAAAACTAGGCCTACTATTACCACTACTACTAGGCCTACCATTACTACAAAAACTAGGACTACTATTACCACTAATACTAGACCTACTATTACCACTACTACTAGGCCTACTAATTCCACCAAAACTAGGCCTACTATTACCACTACTACTAGGCCTACTAATTCCACCAAAACTAGGACTACTATTACCACTACTACTAGGCCTACTGTTACCACTACAAAAACTAGGCCTATTATTACCACTAATACTAGGCCTACTGTTACCACTACTACTAGGCCTATTATTACCACTACTACTAGGCGTACTATTGCCACAAAAACTAGACCTCCTATTACCACTACTACTACGCCTACTATTACCACTACTAAGTTACTAAGCCTATTATTACCACTACCACTAGGTCTATTATTACCGCTATTACTAGGGCTATTATTACCAATACTACTAGGCCTATTATTACCAATACTACTAGGCCTACTATTACCACTACTACTACTACTACGCCTAATAATATTACCAAAACTAGGCCTCCTATTACCATTACTACTAGGCCTATTACCATTAATACTAGGCCTATTATTACCACTACTACTAGGTCTATTATTACCACTACTACTAGGTCTATTATTACCACTACTACTAGGTCTATTATTACGACTACTACTAGGCCTATTATTACTACTACTTCTACTAGGCCTACTATTACCACTACTACTAGGCCTACTATTACCGCTACTAATTGTATTAAAAAGTCTGTACTGACCTCAAACCTGGTGGTCATTAACTACACCATGAATAGATTGTTTTATGATAAAATTTATTCTCATTATATTTTAAATCAGTTTCCAGAATTTTCATGATCTCATATTTCACCACTAAATATTTTCTAAGCCCCATATACCTTCCTCTTTATTTGCACGAAAGGACTGAAATATAGATCATTTTAAATATTACAGTAAATATCCATTATTGTGTCTTTAAAACAATACTAGCAATACTGAAAATTAATGTTGACATTGCCATTATTCAATATTTCACATACTTATTCCGAGTGTATATGGTGATTTAATTTATTTTTTAGAATATCGCCAAAGACGAATCATTATAATACTTTAATAAATATAGCGCTCCTCTGCATTCATGTTTATTTCATCACGACTCATCCTTTGTAAAAGATGTTTAAAACAGTGTCTATCACCAGGCTACATCAATGTATTGTGGTACTGTTTTCGAATTTTGCGCCACAAACACTCCCTTTAATGGCGGATGCTAGCCGATTCAATTTGTGACATTTTTCTTGCCTGCCACTCACGGGTATGTGCCTCTATCACCACAGTCTAATAGATACAGTCACGCAACTCATACGTATAAAATATGCCAACATTTGACAGCTGGCGCGACAGTAGCCCTCTAGCGGCAGGCAAGTTAAAAGTGTGCACATGATAACACATTAGAAAACGGGTTTTGCGTAATTTATTTTATATCTTTATGCTATACAATAAGTGTATATGGTTCTTATTAATTCTACTTTAGAATCCTGAAATAATTTCACACGCAGTTAATCTACAAGTTTCAGAAGCTGGGAATAAACTTAATTCTTTCTGCTCCTTACAACTGAATCATGGCCCTGATCACGTATCATGGATTGAAATAATATAATTGTTCGTGCGTGATCGGTTAATTCAATTCATTCCTAAATATATTTATGAATCATTGGAACTTTGTATTTCCTGTGAGAAGAGTCAAAATTAGTAGCTTCAAAATTGTAGAGCATATCGCGTGGTGAACTCTTCTCCCTATTTCCTGAGAAATTAACGATTTTGTATATCGCAAATTGGGGTAAACTCGGCCGCTGAGGTAAACTTGAAAATAAAGAAAGTGGAGGATTTAAACATTAATATGAAGTTCATTGTTTTTCCATTTCTTAAAAACCGGTATTTCCTTTATTATTTTGAGTCACAAATAGTGCTGATGTATGGTTTAAATTTTTATGGCAAGTTTACCGCATTTTACATTACATTTCCAGTTTTCACACATAATGCCTAATTTTAACTTATCCTACCTATATAATACGTAATTTACATGCACTTACTGTTAATATGACGTAGGTGAGAACAAATAAATGAACACACAATTCTGTTGAAAAAATTGTAACTTCAATTAACTCAGAAAATGTAGGCCTAATTTTATTTTCAGAGCAGAAGTGGTGTAAGTCAAAAATGGGTAATGAGGGTTAAAGTAAACATTCTGTAAAATACAGCGCAAAGTGGCAGTTAATATTGAATGTATTTAAACTATTAATAGTCAGTGAATAGCACGAAGGATATATTAAGTGCTACTTTGCGCTGTATTTTACAGAATTACTTTAAACCGCATTACCTGATTTTGACTTACACCACTTCTGCACTGAACGGCTCAAATAATCACTGGGAATGTAAAATAAACACCAATAACAGTCATGGAAATTATTACAGAAAAGATTGCTTTTTATATTAAATTTAAAAAGACTCTTTTATTTCTTGAGAACTTAATACGTCTGCCACATGAATCTACACCAACACATCAGAAATTTATCGACACAGTCTGGATTTATTCAAGAAGTGAATATTTTGTAAAAGGATTACTATACTCCATGAATTCTTGCAAAATTAACACCATGATACCTACTTGAATGCTATATAACATTCTTGAAAAATATAAAGAAAAAAACACGAATACAAAAATTATGAAATTACTTGCATTAAAAACTGTAGATATATTATCCAAAATCGGAATGGTTACACATTCACACATATGATTTCTGCAAAAAAATAATATACTGTAACAGGTATTTACTTTGTTTTTATTTAAACTGTCCTTCCTGACATACAAATAGGTAACTGATAAGTAATAAATGTTTTATAGAACACAATACGTAGGCTACCTACAACGTGGATTATTGGTTATGAATGAGTTATGATTTTCTCTTGGTCTTTAGGGAATCTGAAGAACGACAAATTCGGAGATTTAAACTTGTTGTTACTGCAATTTTCGTCATTGCACACATTGCCTTTATTCCGACGCATGATTAAAACGTTATTATAACATCTCGCATCCCTTTAAAGCACGTGCTGGCTGTATCAACCCTATGACCAGTGCCTTGCTTGCCGCTTGGGCACTAGTGTCGCGAATGTTGGCAAAAAAAGTGTTGAAGTTGCGCGACTGTATATATTAGACTGTGGTATTACAAACTCTTTGTGCCGAACAAACATGTTAAGCTTCCTCCTGGAAAGCGAACGCGGCAAATTTCAAATTTCGCCATGCACGACAAAATGAACGAAACGTATTTTCTGTCATACACGACGATAATATGTAGTTTGAAAATGAATTTATTTATCTTATTTAACAGGTTGGATAGTTGTTAATAGGGCCTAATTAATTATGTAGACTATAATATTATGAAAATGAAAAAAATATATATACTATATGTAGCAGGTTGGATATTATTTATTTCATTTATTAACAGAGTGGATAGTAGAAGTTTTTTTTTTTTTTTGTAATTATGTTATGTATAGCAGCAATGGCGAAAATGTGATCGTGCTCCAAGACACTGTGTAACCTGCAACGTGCATAGCACCTATGGAGGGAGGCGGACACCCGAAGGGGAAGTGAAGCTACTGTCTGACTTATTACGTCAAGCACTTAAATATAATTTCATATAGTATAAGGTTGCAAACTAATGTTTAGTACGTGTAACGAAGAAATAAAAAAATAAAAAAATATAGAACACATCACAACCTAAAATAAACTGTCTTCAAAATGTCTCTGTGACAGAGTTTCAAAATCCGGAATTGTCACTTACTGCCAGTCGTAGTTGATCACGAAAGTATTTGTCTGCCAGTCGTGATCTAAATTTGGTTTTTACTGTTTTCATTGTTGAAAATAATTTTTCAAAACGTAAGGTGTAGCGAACATGGCTTCAACAGAGCAAGCGAAAGAACGAAGATTCGGATATTTGTTTTTTGGTAAAGATTTGAAAAGTTCAACATTTGTCAAGTCCTTACATCTAGCTTTCATTTAACATCACATTGTAAATCTGTGAGTTTGAATTGAAGATCTAACCGCATTATTCGTACATCTGCTGAAAAGGATCGACGTACAGAAATGATAATGATAATAATAATAATGATATAATAATAACAATAACAACACTTAACATTTTAATGTTTCATAAGTGACATGTAGTATAATGTCGTTTTATGTTATTGTCCAGTAATGATCGGAAAATCATAGTTAAGCTTTGAGCGCTAAGCATTTCAAACTTTCAATTGCTTCTCCTGCAAAATGTATTCCAAATGACATCCATCATTCTTGCAGTGGACTCTTCAAATCATACATTTAATATTCTCATCATATTGTCAGCAAAAAATGCGTCCTTCCATCCTACTTGAAACTTTCGTTTTTGTAGAGGTACATGGTTTCGAAAGAGATATTGCGACGATACGCCACTCGCAGGTCAGAGACAAATAAAAAATGGAACGGAGTTTGACTCCAATGAGTGAGAGGATGGGGTTGGAGGATGTAGGAAGCAAGAGAAATGCATAGCTATCATTGCGAGCCACAATGTGCTCGCGAGTCACATTTTCGCCACGGCTGATGTATAGTATGACAGTGATTTTTTTTCTAATTTTATTATGTGTAATATGAAAATGAAATAACCTTATTTATTCTCAGGTTGAATATTGCAAGCTACAGCGAATTATGTGCACTTAGTATGAGAATGAAATCATATATTTTATTTATTAACAGGCTGGATAAGTTATGATGACGTGTAGTATGAAAATGAAATAATTTATTTATTCCTATGGACTTAACAATTTATATATTCAGGACAAAAAAAAACCGGACACTTTAATATTTGCTGGTATTTTGCAAAACATTATCTTCTCATACAATATTATGGTAGCCATCTGTTGTTATGGAGACGTGTATACATTGTTGATTGTTTTTTTTTGTTTTATAAACAAGCCATTACAACCAAATATTCCAATTTTGCTTTCGGAGTCTCAGCTATAACAATTTTGTCTCAACCATTTTATGCTTCATTATCGTTATCATTTGTTATTTCTTTATTTTTACATTTTCTGAGTTTAAGTGGGGTTGTAACATTTGTCTTAAAACAAGATGCGATCTGAAGATGTGGCTCGAGCTATAGCCCTTTACGATGATGGACGCAGTGTACGTTAGATTGCAAATGTTATGAATATGGCTAGAAGCACAACCCATGATGCCATAAAACGGTATAGAGAGACCCTAGAATATACCAGAATACCAGGTTCGGGTCGTCCAAGAGCTACAAATCCAAATGAAGACAGGTATATGGTGTTGAGAGTTCTTAGGGAGCGCAACCTGCCAGCTACTAGTGTAGCCCAGCAATTTGTTAACATGCATGGACGCCCAATTTCGGCCAAAACAGTTAGAAGGAAGTTGAAAGCAAGTGGACTGATATCAAGTAGACCTGCAACTGGTCCCAGACTTCTCAGGATGCATCGAGTTGAACGACTGCGTTTTGCAAATGATCACAGGGATTGGAGAAATGGACAGTGGAGCTGTGTTCTGTTCACCGATGAGTCCCGTTTCAATCTGTGCTCACCTGATGGACGTGAAAGAGTTTGGAGAAGGAGGGGAGAACGATTTTCACAGTGTTGCATTTCCGAAAATGTGCCGTATGGAGGTGGTGGAGTGATGGTTTGGGCAGGAGTGTGTACGGATGCTCGTACAGAGTTGGTTTTTGTTGAAAATGGAAGACTAACAGCTGATAGGTATATAAATGAATGTTTGGCTGATCATGTTGTGCCATTTGGCCAATTTGTAGGCGATAATTTTGTTTTAATGCATGATAATGCACGGCCGCATATTGCCCATGCGGTCGGAGATTATCTCCAAGAAGTGGATATCCATGTTCTTCCATGGCCAGCAAGGAGTCCAGACATGAACCCAATTGAACACGTGTGGGACATGCTGGGACGGCGTGTTAAGAATAGACGACCGAGACCAGAATCGTTACAAGAGTTGAGGCGAGCACTTGGCGAAGAATGGGAACGTATTCCTCAAGAAGACATTGCTAACCAAATTGAGAGCATGCCAAGACGTATGGATGCAGTTATTCAAGCCAGAGGGGGTAATACCCGTTACTAAAAAGAGTTTTTAATGTTTAAGGCACCATAAAATGAAAAAAAAAAACAGTTAGACCAAACGATGCCATAGTTATACGCCCTTTGTAATTTTTTGTAAATTTTCTCATCAGAGATTTTTTTTCAAATGTTGTCGTATAAG
This sequence comes from Periplaneta americana, assembly GCF_040183065.1. Classification (NCBI taxonomy): domain Eukaryota; kingdom Metazoa; phylum Arthropoda; class Insecta; order Blattodea; family Blattidae; genus Periplaneta; species Periplaneta americana. The sequence goes on from NC_091131.1 coordinate 164,585,743, forward strand.
GTGCTAAATGAAACATTATTTTGTTTAAATGGATTTTGTTTCATTTTGAAATAATTGGCAACAAAATACAAGCAAATGTAGAAGTGTCCGGTTTTTTTGTCCCTGAGTGTATTATGTGTTCATGTTAAAATACTTTCATCATCCATATAGTCACACATCTATTGTTACCGAGCAACTGTGTTTTATTTGAGTATTATGCGAAGAAAGTAATTATAATTATTTTCTGTCGGTAATTGATATAGTAAAAAACTGTCATATATTAATAAAACAAATGTGATTTATCTATATGTGCATATATTTCTGTAGATGTTTAATGATAATTTTGTAATAAAAATTACCTATCTTTACATCTAAATAAAACTTCACAAGATTTGTTCTAAACTCCATACAGAGCTAAATGAATGAAGAGTTGGGAGGGGAGGATAGGAGAGGCCAGCAAGCTTGAAGGGGCAGATTCGAGCGAGCTGGATAGATCCGCTTCTTCAAAGCAGCCTTCGTTCGGTTCTTGTCAAGCTCGACAAACTTGAACCGAACATAGCGCTTGAAATGCACGACACTAATGGTTACACTTGGTTCATCGCATAACCTTAGTGTTCGACTGTGCCGCATAATCTTGTTGGAGTAAGCATTTGAAATTGTGTAATTTTTTTATTTCATCATAGATCCTGGAAGAGGTTCCCATACTCGGTGGAGAAAGAAGGACGTATTCTGCTTGAAAACAATGTTTATAAACCGAGCTAGTGGCTCAGTGCTGACGCACTGGATTGCATTCGGGATGTTCCTGATTCGATCTCCAGTACCGACCAATCTGGTCTAGGTTTTTTTCCTGTAGTTTTCTTTGACTGATATAACTAATTTTCGGTTAAAAGGCGAGTGCCGAATTGGATCCAATTACAATGAAATAACAGACACACTTCAACAACAACAACAACAAGCATTTCCGATAGGCATGGGAGGTTATCTATACTAATAATAAATCTGTAGCCGAAATTTTTCTGGTAATTTTCGCTTTTCCAAAAATAATTGGTCCTAACATATATAATTAACCACCCTGAAACCGAAAATCGCATTTTTGACATTTTTGTTTGTATGTCTGTCTGTATGTTTGTTACCTTTTCACGCGATAATGGCTGAACCGATTTATATGAAAATTGGAATATAAATTAAGTTCTTTGTAACTTAGATTTTAGGCTATATGGCATTCAAAATACTTTATTTAAAAGGGGGGTTATAAGGGGGCCTGAATTAAATAAATCGAAATATCTCGCTTATTATTGATTTTTGTGAAAAAAGTTAGATAACAAACGTTTCTTTAAAAATGATTTCCGATAAGTTTTATTCTTTACACAATTTTGATAGGACTGATATTTAATGAGATAAATGAGTTTTAAAATTTAAATAACGCCATCTAAGACGGTGCAATGAATTAAGAACAAATGACTTCGTCTATAAGGGGCCTTGGACAACAACAATTCAAACAGGGGCCTTGGACATCAACAATCGAAAGCTATTAAACATAGCCTACAGAGAATGTTTCTGTGTTTGTATGAAGTAATATCAGAAGCTAAATTAACCGATTTGTATAATTAATTATTATTTCACCATTGGAAAGTGTAGTTTCTCTAGACGGACATAATGCTATAATGTTATTACAGTAACGTCTGAGTAAATCGAGGACAGGTAAGATTAAAATAGCTTCTTATGCACAGAAAATCTGATGGCTATTTTGTACATTCGTTTTCTGTATTTCGTAAAATAATATTTATATACACTCATTTTAATCTCAGAGAATTAACGAACAACGAGAGTGCATTGATTTAGTATGCAGTAATAGTACGTTAGCTTAGCAATCCATTATTTTATAATTCAAATTTTAACTATGCTCAATTGAATCGTATTAAAATACATAAAATATATATGCAATAAATGCAATGCAAAAAAAAAATTGGGTAATGAGCGAAGCAGATTATCTTGCGCTGTTGTAAAAGATGTTCCCTGGATCAAACGTCCTATTTTAATTATGTAATTACTTCATATTTATTTCTAACAGGTGCAGCGGAGCGCACGGGTACGGCTAGTTCAAAATAATCGCTTATCGGTTAATCGGTTAATTTTAAATTAATTTAATCTGTAACCGGTTATTTGCGGGTTATTATTATTTTTTTACGTTTTAAGTCAGCAAATTAGTCAGGAAAACAAAATGAGAGATTACTTGCAATAGAAATCAAAGAATTTGCAATCAACTGTAATCCAACAAGAAGATAGTTAATGTAACGTCATTTCCTTTGCAATGTTCGATACTATGATCATATCTCACCTTCTTTCGAGAAGTTATCATGGCTTAGGTTACATGAGAGGAGAAATCTGCACTCACTTTCTCTCTTATATCGAATTATGCACACTTCATCCCCCTATTATTTATTCGCTCGTTTTCATACTCTCTCTCGCTATCATAATATTAATACTCGATCACAACGCGGTAACACGCTAGAAATTCCACTTCACACATCATCCCTGTATTCCTCATCTTTCACTGTTGCTACCTCTCGTCACTGGAACTCTCTGCCGCCTGTAGTCAAGGGCTGCAGAACATTGAAATCTTTCAAATCCAAGCTAGAAAATTAACTTATGACGAGTTTCCAAACTAACTTACTATTATGACAAGTGTTGTATTGCATGTTTCCACGTTATTCACATTTTTTATGTTCTAGAGATATTTAACTTATTTTATATTTTTGTTTTCATATTTTCCGATAATGGTATATCTATAATGTGATAAGTTGAGCTATATACAGTATAATCATAATTTTCCTTACTGTGTATTTAAAATATTGTATTCATTGTATGCTTTGTATTGCACTATTTTAGTACTACTATTAGTATTATTATTATTATTATTATTATTATTATTAGTATTATTATTATTATTATTAATTGTCTTATTTTTTATACTTTGTATGTCTCATTTATTTTGACCTGCTGTTCACATTTTATTATGCTTTTTTTCTTTCTTTCTGTATGTTATATATTATGTCTGATTTCTTCTTACTTGTTGTTTACATTTTATTATTATTATTATCTTATTCAGTTGTGTGTAAAATTGTAGTGTACTTTGTAAATTTGTAGTGTTTTTGTAACGCAGTTTTACTCCTGGTTGAGTGTTAGAGAAGGCCGTATGGCCTTAACTCTGCCAGGTTAAATAAATTATTATTATTATTATTATTATTATTATTATTATTATTATTATTATTATTATTATTATTATTATTATTATTAGATGCTGAGGATTATCAATGACGTCCCTAAACAAAATACAAAAAATAATAAGAGATTATAAAATAGAATTTAGTTAATTACTTCACTCACGTTTGGGATTATAGGCAAGAAAATTAAAAAAAATTACACAAACTGTAGATTGAAACACGAAGTGTGTCGCGAGAGCAACGCTTCAACTTCATCAGGAAGAATCAGTTGCAACCCGAAGATTAAGATGGAGTCGCTGGCTACTGATGTATTTTTTGTGTTACGATTGAAATGTGTGGTAGGAGGAAGCTTTTACATGCACTCTGATATTATTCGTGACAGCAATCAACGAATAGTGAGACAGATGTAGGCCTAACTGAGCAGTGTTATCTGTAGTAATGTCACGAGAGATCTGAGATCTGCCGATAAATCCACGAGCGAAGCGAGTGGATTTATCTGGGAAATCTCAGACCTCGAGTGACATTTATTAGGACTATTTCGTGAATAAAATAAAAATTTAAATAATATATCCCTAAAATTCGATCACAAAATGTTAATAATTGTATATTAACGAATAGCCTACTTAACCTATTCAGACATTGTGAAGTTGAAATACTCGTCGATGAATATCGATTACTGCAATAAAGAAATTCGATGTTATTATTCAGTAATGCCAATTGCGAAAAGCGAAATACAGGTTTAACAATGTTAATTACGGTACATGTACTGCACTTTTCTCTTATTATTATAACAAATACATTTTCATTATCTGCTGAAATCATAATGTAATTTAACAGTAACAGTGGGGACAGCTATATACCAATGCTTATGTATTCACAGTGAGACATGTTGCTACACAGTGAAGCCATCTCTGAATAGATAGGCCTAATTAAAACACGGATTTTATTACGCCATACGAAAGGCAGTTTGATCAAAGACATTATTACTATGCAAGGTCTATGAGTTTGATATGCGATTATGTTACATAAATTTGAACGTCTATTAATTGTTTAATTTCAATACAAATGTTATAGGCTACAATTTTATAGGTTATGTTACCTGTGGAAGCAGGACCAATGTCAGCTGTGTCTTGTTTCGACCGTTACTTACAATGAGTGCTACACGAAAGCATTTTTTATAGCTCGACAAACGCATTCTCGCTGTAGTGTGTAAAGGAACTAAAGCTGCATCTACACAGTTCAATATTCCAATCGCGTATGCGTGCAATCTGGGAAGAATATTGAAAGAATCAAGTTTAAAAGGTACGTTCAATTAAGATACATAAAGATTTTGTGTCTACATGGTGCGCCGTTTTGAACGCCATCTTCACTGCGTAAATATATTAATTAATATTAAATATCAATCTTGCATTCATTGCTTTAAAGTTGAAAGAAAAGTTTAACCGTGTAGTTGTATCTTAATGTATTCATGATCATCAATTTACGGGGAAACAGTTGGCGACAACGACTAAACAAAAGAACGACCATGCGATAAATTGATAGCGATAAATCTAGCTGCAGAAATTATCGCAAATTCTGACTGTGATTGGTTGGAATTCAAAATTTCATTACACTTCATTGGTCGAAAATGGAATGACGTCATATAAACGAAATAGTCTTCAAAATTTCCGGGAAAGATTCATGCAAATGGGAAGAACTATTACCGAGTATAAAATGAGGAAGAACCATTGTTCCATTGAAAATGCGTCCATAACCGTATGCATGAGATGAATGGATGCATTGTTATTATTTATCCTTGACACATTAGGAAGAAGGGAGAGATAGAAGACTGGTACTTCAGAAGGCTGTGATTGGAAGATTAAAAGGCGCCACTATTTCCATATCCGTTTCATTACAACCTCGAGGCATTGTTGAAATTCTCCTGTTGTGTAATTCTTAATTAATAGATCCAGTTGGTGACGTCGGAGATAAGTGGGAGTCCCTAATGCTGCTTCATTTCTATTTTAATTCAGCAATTACTAAACGTCACACGTGGACGTAAACAACTGCCCTCTATCAACGGAGGAAAACAATTGAACCCACACGATGGGCGACCTCCACCAGAGTGAAAATTCATCGTCATGCTTAGACCATTAAAACGTAACGAGCTATTCTTTTTATAGCCATGTCCATAGTAATGTAGGCCCTACCAATACCTATCCTTTTTAAATAACAATGCTATGAATGGGCCATCCTCACTTAATAGCACAAAAGAGGCATAAAGATATGAAAGAAATTGTATGTTATTATTATTATTATTATTATTATTATTATTATTATTATTATTATTATTTATTTATTTATTTATTTATTTACTAGCCGTACCCGTGCGCTCCGCTGCACCTGTTAGAAATAAATATAAAGTAATTACATAATTAAAATAGGACGTTTGATCCAGGGGACATTCGTGTTTGATGGAAGGATAAATCGTTTAATATGTTACTTAATTTAAATCGTATTTAAATAATTAAAATGCGACCATTTTGTATGTATGTCTGTATTTATTCACACTGCAATGGGTATGTACCCGGTGGCAGTGGTAACTAATTACACTCAATAATGACAATAATAAAATTATTAATTAAAAATACAATTAATGATAATACTAATAATTAATAATAATAATAATAATAATAATAATAATAATAATAATAATAACAACAACAGAGAATATACTAAATTAAATGAAACGATCACTTAAAATAACATTTGAAATATTCTAATTTGTATCTTAAAACTAAGATCGAACTAAAACCCACGAGTATGATATGTTCATATCTGCACAAGTACCTTTCAACATTACACTCATTTCGCTGTCAGCTCACTCACTGCACTGGAACTACGACACATTTCACTGATTCTATCCTGATTTCACTAACACTTCAAAAACATTTCACTGTTCAAATACTTTGCACTGCCACTATAAACTATAAAGCTTCACTGACAGGAACACGTTTCACTTGGTCCAGAGAGCACTCATTTGGTGCAATGACAATAACTTTAACATGTTTCTTATTTGTTATGACATGCAACCATAGTTTAATGAAGATTGACATATCATTTAGTTTTAATGTGTAAACTTTATATTACTTGCTATATGGTTCCATTGAATTATGGTAATAACTTAATTTTAACCCATGTTTTCTACGTCTTCAGTAAATAGCGCTTGGCCCACTATGGTTCTGAACCCTTCAAATAACTTAAATAGTGATACAGCATAAACAGTGATATGTAATTATATTTCTTTCTTTCGAAAATGTAAGAATTCACGATCTCCTATGTACCGTTGCCATGGAATGAATAAATGTGTTTTTTTCTTCCTACTCAAAAAATTTATATTTTGCACATGGGAATTACTGCAGGAACAACAACGCTACAATCTGAGGCGGCGGTGAAAGCGTATTGTATTGTTATTTTAAAAGTCTATCAGACCTACCAAATTTTGCATAGAATAAAACTTATCGGAAATCATTTTTAAAGAAACTTTTCTTATGTAACATTTTTCACAAGAAAGCAATAATAAGCGAGATATTTCGATTTAATTCAGGCCCCGTTAAATGAAGTATTTTGAATGCCATATAGCCTAAAATCTAAATTACAACGAACTTAATTTATATTTCAATTTTCATCGAAATCCGTTCAGCCATTATCGCGTGAAAAGGTAACAAACATCCAGACAGACAGACAGACATACAAACAAAAATAAAAAAAGCGATTTTCGGTCTCAGGGTGAATAATTATACATGTTAACACCAATTATTTTTGGAAAAGCGAAAATTACCAGAAAATTTTCGGTTACATATTTATTATTAGTATACTAAGTTTAATAGCTTTCGATTGTTGATGTCCAAGGCCCCTGTTTCGATTGTTGTTGTCCAAGGCCCCTTATAGACGAAGTCATTTGTTCTTAATTCATTGCACCGTCTTAGATGGCGTTATTTTGATTTTAAAACTCATTTATCTCATTAAATATCATCCTATCAAAATTTTGTAAAGAATGAAACTTATCGGAAATAATTTTTAAAGAAACTTTTGTTGTGTAACATTTTTCACAAAAATCAATAATAAGCGAGATATTTCGATTTATTTAATTCAGGCCCCTTTATAACCCCCCTTTTAAATAAAGTATTTTGAATCCCATATAGCCTAAAATCTAAGTTACAACGAACTTAATTTATATTCCAATTTTCATATAAATCGGTTCAGCCATTATCGCGTGAAAAGGTAACAAACATACAGACAGACAGACATACAAACAAAAATTTCAAAAAAGCGATTTTCGGTTTCAGGGTGGTTAATTATATATGTTAGGACTAATTATTTACCAGAAAAATTATTATTATTACTAGCCGTACCCGTGCGCTCCGCTGCACCCGTGAGAAATAAATATAAAGTAATTACATAATTAAAATAGGACGTTTGATCCAGGGAACATTCGTGTTTGATAGAAGGATAAATCGTTTATTATGTTACTTAATTTAAATTGAATTAAAAAATTAAAATGCGATCATTTTGATCCAGAGACCACTCATTTGGTCATAAAAATTAGTTTAGGAAATACAGGAAACGAATATACAGAATAGCCTATCAAGTTTTCTGTGCATAAGAATCTATTTTAATCTTACCTGTCCTCGATTCACTAAGACGTTACTGTAATAACATTATAGCATTATGTCCCTCTAGAGAAACTACACTTTCCAATAGTGAATTAATAATTAATTATACAAATCGGTTAATTTAGCTTCTGATATTACTTCATACAAACACAGAAACATTCTCTGTAGGCTACGTTTAATAGCTTTCGATTGTTGATGTTCAAGGCCCCTGTTTCGATTGTTGTTGTCCAAGGCCCCTTATAGACGAAGTCATTTGTTTTTTATTTCAATACACCGCCTTAGATGACAGTTATTTTAATTTTAAAACTCATTTATCTCATTAAATATCAGTGCTATCAAAATTTTGTAACGAATAAAGCTTATCGGAAATCATTTTTAAAGAAACTTTTGTTATGTAACATTTTTCACAAAAATCAATAATAAGCGAGATATTTCGATTTAATTCAGGCCCCCTTACAACCCCCCTTTTAAATAAAGTATTTTGAATGCCATATAGCCTAAAATCTAAGTTACAACGAACTTAATTTATATTCCAATTTTCATATAAATCGGTTCAGCCATTATCGCGTGAAAAGGTAACAAACATACAGACAGACATACAAACAAAAATTTAAAAAATGCGATTTTCGGTTTCAGGGTGGTTAATTATATATGTTAGGACCAATTATTTTTGGAAAATCGAAAATTACCAGAAAAATTTCGGCTACAGATTTATTATTAGTATAGATTTATTTATTTAGTAGGTTATTTGATGACACTATATCAAATATTAGGTGTTTGGCATCGATGATATCGATATTGTATTTGGAGATATCGATATTGTATTTGGAGAGATGAGACCGAATATTCGTCATGATTTGCCTGACATTCGCCTTACTGTTGGGGAAAAACCTTGAAAAAAATCCGACCAGATAATCAGCCGAAGCGGGAATCGAACTCACTCCCCAGTACAACCCCGGAAGGCTCTACTGCCTGAGCTACTGGGGTGGCTATTATTATTGATCTTGATACATTAAGAGCCCCAAACACGTAAAGACTTACCTGGAGGTAATCTGTATAGACTTATCGCAGGGAGGTATGTGAGTCTGAATTGGATGATTGCCCATACATGCTCAAACTTACCTCCTAGATTTATAGTTTACAGAGAAGTCGTAAGAGGACGTTGAAGTCAATTATTTCCCATGGAGAAATGCGACCGCTCGAGAAATGCTGTTCCTCCATGGTTCTGCGTTCATTTGTTCGCTGTTAGTGACGAGATCAACGCGCACAGAATGCATAGAGTAGACATGAACAGCTTGAAGGAGAAGCCGCTTTTGTGGACAGTCGCCATTATGATGCTACCAAAACATTGGGCTCCCGGTTAGCACATGGGCAGTTGATTGTGATGTTGCATCGTTATTTTAATTAATAAATGAACTAATTTCAATATTCCTACATGTGCTGCGTATGGCTGCACAAACAGGTTTTCAAAAAAAATTCCTGGAATAACTTTTCACAGGTAAATATGCATGTGTGAAATGTACTTATTACCGGTAGATAATGAATGATTTAGCTTAGGTTAGTCGGTTAGATTCGTATTGTTCACCTATTAGTTTGATTAAGAGAAAGGATTAGTGCATTGATATTATTGTAATTAATTTTTATAATCACTAATCAGACACGCTTTGTACGAGCGAAGCTAACCTAACAACCCAAGTTGGAAGTTTGTGTCGCGTGCTATAGAAAATGGGTGTACCGAGGTTTCTCTTCAACCGAATGCACGTATTTGTTTGATGAAGAAAAAGAAATGCTGAATTAATATTATTGTAATTAATTTTTATAATCACGAAACCAGACTTATGTTTTACAGACTTAGTAGCTTCATTAACTCGGTCGTGATGTAACTTGACCCATTTGGTAATAAAACTTCACTTTTGTTCGCTGTTATAATCTAATTATATAATATAAACGAAGAGCCTATCAAATATTATACGGTTAAGAGCATTCCACTTTTTCTCTAAACAAAATCGGGACATCTATACGAAATACTGGCAAAAGGAAGAGAATGATAATTTGTGTTAAGAAGCAAGTTGCATGATTAAATCGAAGCAAATGGATCAACCTATAAAAGTAATATTATAGGGTAGCATTTTTATTGGACTTGTAGCAAAATAAGGTCAAACTGTTATCTTCCTTTTTTTATCATTATTGTTTGTTTAACCTTCCAGATTATCTATTAAATACCATACTGCAATTTGAAGAGCTGCCAATTTAAATAACCTGTATATATGTGATTTATCGATGACAGTTTCGTAATTTTTGCTAAAAATACGTGCATAGCGATTCTGTATTACGAAACAAACAAGAAAGTGTGAGTCCTACAAGAAATTAGGGACATATGGAATTCTTATTATCATAAGATCTTCTACAACGTAATAGCTATTTTGCAATGTTTTGGTAGCAACAAGATGGCGTCAGGCCCATCAAACCGGCTTCACTCCGTCCAATGGTATTAAGATGCTAGTGTCTACTCTATGTATTCTGTGCTCGTTGGATGAGATCGGATGAGATAAACTGCTCTTTTTTTTATCACTGTTCGACCTGTGATTGCTCATTTATGATAACGGTTATCTTAGACAGTGAAACAGTGATTGAACTGCGAACTTGTTCGAGTTGAACAGTGAACACTGGACAGTCCATTCAGAGCGTCTCAGTGCGATGAGAAAATGTTGAAGTTATGTGTGTATTTCACTGAAGTCAAGTGTAAGTACGATACTGAGTTTTAAATATAGGCGTTTCATCATCTTAAAAACATATTGAAGGTTTGAAAGTCAGTATTTATTCATTCATTTAATCTAATGCTATAGACAAACCGAACATTTGTCGTCTGGCTAAACAATTTGATCTTGTCCAGTATTCCAGTATTATGCAGGTATAAAAACAGAAAATTATAGTCCCGTCGCTCTAATTTCCGACAGCCAATCACGTTGCAGGTCGGCTACATTTAAACGTCTGCGTCTTGTGATTCGCTTATGAAGACATTATTCATTTCTTAAGGCTCGATAAATACTTAATATAATCGCCCGCCATTTTGGCTCTTTCGTTGGCGTTCGCAGAAAGCACGCGAAGACGTTATTTGCCGCTCAATTATTTGCTGAATTGCAGTGCGTTTGATTTATTATCATAGGAGCTACGACATGATAATGTTTAACGGTGTGGCAATTAGATTCCTCGTATAGTAGCTCGGCAACGAAAGAACAAAAATGACGAACGACACTACCTACCTAGACTTTATAGAGCCTTCACTTCCTAAGACGTAAGCAAAGAGGAGGAGTCATGCCGGGAATAACAGCGTCGCGACTATAGCAATTTTGACTTAATTCACGCAGCACTCAGAAAATGAATGAGACAGTTTTTAAATCATTTTCATATTTGGTAAAATTTTGTTATTGTGAATAGTGTAGCTAATTAATAATTTCACTGCTTAAAATAATGGAATCAATTAAACAATATAAAACCCTGCCAGATTTTCGACGTCGGCTGACAATGGTATATTTTCCGTTTAAGAAATTAAAATTTGCCAGGATCAGCCTGAAATCTACTGAATTGGCTCCACTGAATGTATTATTAAAATCGGGCGCTCACAGTTGCCAGCTTTGTCACTATACCTGTATTTTTTAAAAATAGGACATGACAGTTAAGCGGTTGAACTTGGAACTACAGTGCTATGTTGCGAATATGGACTACCACGTTGCCAGCTTATGGAAGCTAGCAATGACGTTATGATGACTGACGTTAAAACATTCATTGACAATTATTGACGCGATCATGGGAGGGCCTAGGGGACACTCCCCCCCCCCCCAACTTGTCTGAACTATTTTACTTTATCCATCTTGAATCTTCCGCACACTACTTTTAACACTTGAGTTTATCATTTTATCAACAATTTGTATTTTACTTTATTAAAGTTAGAAAATATTGAATACAAAACATCTTTTTTGCTTTTGTTTATGATTAAGTTCCTGTGCTTAAATTGACGAATTAATGTCTTCAAATCATGTGTCTGGACTATAATATTTATTTTAAATTTCTGAATGTATAAGAATTTCTATAACTCATTTGATGAATGGAAGCACTATAATGTTTCTTTTGTAACAGCCTGTACTCATGTGTTAGAAATCTACAGGTGTTCAGGTTGCCACTTTGAGAAATATGAATAACATACTGCACAATAATGCAGAATAAAGAAAAGTGATTCCGGTATAATGTGTAAAATTAAAGACGAGATTAAATAAAATAATTAGAGTTTAAATTTCATATGATATCTTCAGGAAAGCTTAATATAAAAAAAAGTTTCTGTTAGCACTGTTACGTAGTTTTATTGATGTATATGTGTTTCTGTACGAAAGAGAAAAAGATAGAGATTGTTTTAAATTATGCCCTATTATAATTTGTAGTAAATCTACAGTTCAAGCCCTATACATTTCGGTTCGAAACATCACGGATATGGATAATAATAATAATAATAATAATAATAATAATAATAATAATAATAATAATAATAATTATTATTTATTTTAGCTGGCAGAGTTAAGGCCGTAAGGCCTTCTCTTCCACTCGACCAGCAAAAAGTATATGGATGTAACACTGTAAGAAACATGTCTCCCGAAAATAAACCTACCTTTATTAAATGATCGTATTCCGATATACTGTACCACGGTCAAGCTGTAACGGGGGCAGGAGGTAAATGATGTCCCCCATAACTCTCTTGCCCTCCCCCTAAGGAAATGGTTCTCTCTCCGCCTATGACGCGAAGGTAAGAAAACAATACAAAAATCGACAGAGAATCAAAGACGAAACGTACCAATGCTAATATTGTGTGCACAATAAAACGTCACCAAGAGAGCTTAATTATTAAGCACTCACCACGTGGGAACTGTAAGTTTGGCAACTCAACCGTTGTTACCATAGCAACAGGCCTACCACGCTATGTGACATTCAGTTGTTTTTCCGATCGCAATGCTCCTGTCATGTCCCATCTCAAAAAAAAAAAAGACAGTTATAGATAGCACTGAGAGGATAAAAAGAAAGGTAGCGTAAGCATAGCAGCGCACGCAGTGAGAAAAGAATGCATGAACTGTATCAGCTGGAGAGCAAATTAATGACGTTATAGTTACCTACCGGAGCAGTTTATTTCTCGAACTGTGATCACTGTTTAAATAGCTGTTTAATCACAGTTGTGATAATGATTTTTCGATCATCGTGATAAAATCACAGGTCAGTGATTTTCTGCTCATCACTATTCACTGTTCCTTAACCTCATTCTGAAATAGTAAATCTGTATAGTGTTTCTTTGTTATAACTTATAATCGAACACAGTTCACACACAAACAGCGTTTTATTGGAATACTTTTTGCTTTCGATTTTCCATAAGGACGGAAAAGATTTTTACATTTCTATAAATTCTAACAGAAATTCATGAGAATAGTTCCTTAAATCTGAACTATCATAGCTTGCCGTTATTTCGCTACAGAGAACTACAAGACGAAACAATGAAATCTCGATCAGGTAGTTGCAATATCACTTGTTTTTAGTTTTACTTTTTTTGCCGCTTAATTTGGAGAGCGCTACAGTCGGAAAATTTCAAGTAGTCGCCTGGAGGCTTGTCTCAAGGCCGAAAGTCTTGATACTTTTCCCCCATACACGAACAGATTTACTCTCAGGTAGATAGGGAACAATGGAGGAAAAAAAAAATTAATGAACAACATGAGACTTTGTTTGGTTGAGGAAAACTACAGCACTGTAGAAGGTCCTATAATAGATTATTGTTATTATTATTATTATTATTATTATTATTATTATTATTATTACCACCACCACCACCAGTGCTGTAAATGGGCTTGTATACCAAGTACCAACTGGCAATTATCTACACCAGCAAACTTCATACCGACTTTTTTTCTTTAAGATATTTCATACCGGTATGTTACAGTATGTTAAAAATAACCGGTTAAAGAAACAATTATATGTCATATTGCAGCTAAACTCTCATCTCCTGCTGAAACGCTTTATTTATTCAATACATAATTTAAACAACTTTTGTCGACCTGGTTGGCGAGTTGGTATAGCGCTGGCCTTCTATGCCCAAGGCTGCGGGTTCGATCCCGGGCCAGGTCGATGGCATTTAAGTGTGCTTAAATGCGACAGGCTTATGTCGGTAGATTTACCGGCATGTAAAAGAACTTCTGCGAGACAAAATTCCGGCACATTCGGCGACGCTGATATAACCTCTGCTGTTGCGAGCGTCGTTAAATAAAACATAACATTTAAACAACTTTTTTTTGACAGACTGTAGTTATGGTGACAGACAGGTTAGCTTTGATTTCGTTGTTGCTTGCGAACTGCTGAGATAGAAAGTTGTTAATTAAGCAGGTTATGTGCCTTAGCCGCGCAACATTTATCCTCAAACGAGAGTGTATTGTTTAAAATTAATTTCCTATATTTGCTTTATTGTAAATTCTGGACGCCAGATTTTAAAGAAACAATACAGTAAATAGGCTTAGGTCAACTGTAAAAATGAACACGCTAGAAAGTTTTGTAATTCAAAAAAGAAAAACAGACAGTTATATATACAGATCACAGAGTCACACAGTCACGTACAGAATTGCCAGATTGTTTTCACGAAAATTCGCAAATATTTCTTTAAAAGTCGGCTTTCAGAGAAAAAAATCGCCTAATGTTTTAATTTCACATTATATCCTACCTTAATGAGAGACAAACATCCTGTTATAATACCTACAACAGATACATTGCGATGTTGTATAATACTGTACATCTGTCGATTAGTCGATTCGTTAATAGGCCCAATAATTCAGGGAATTGGTAGGTCTACATCTTTCATATCTTATAGAGGAAGCACAAAGAAAGCTTGCCCATTTGACTGATGCGCAGAGAACGAAATTCGGTCTTCGTGCCGCCATGCTCGTTACAGGGCTGCTATGAATCACGTAATGCTGATTACAGGGCGCATTCGAAAGCGCGGTCTTGAGTGGAGCGTTGCTGTGCAGAGCGGGTAGAAGCCAGCGTTTGCGTTACATATTCTGCGTTTTATCCCTGATATCAGGAGTTTTTATGTAGTTCAAAGTGTGTTTGTTAAATAACAGAGTTCTGTATAACATTCTATGTACTTAACAATGGCCCCCATTTCGCTCTAAATTAGGAAGTACTAATAAAACGTTACACAGTCAAACTAGGGAATTATTTATAACGGTCATAAATTTATGAAAAACGAAACAGGCTTCGCTCATAACATAAGGAGTATATACAGATTAAAATAAACCAACCGTAGTACCCTACTTATCGGAACATTTTAATAAAATCACATAATATAAGTGTTTTATTACAACGTCAAATATACATTATTACATGATTACCAGACATCGAGATTTTGGACCCGATAGAATAAGTTTACTAAGTCCATACTATAGGAAGCTTTGTCACTGTGCTTGAGGTGGATGGAAGTAGGCAGAAGGAGAGACATGTGTACATGAAACCAAGTTCAGTCCTGTCTGCTGGTGCTGTACAGTGACGTTCCAAACAAAGACAACTAATTTATCAAACATTAAAATAAAATAATTGTAAGAGGAGAAAAATTCTGTAGGACCAAAAAAAAAATCTATACGTAGATTAAAATACAAACCTATAATGCGACATTTTCAAATCAAATTAATATGCATTTCTTTTCGGCTTCTTCCATAAGCACATGTGCAATACTTACACAAAATACATAAGAATCATACACAATATACACAACTTATAATGTACAATCCATGATATCCCCACAATATAGCCTATACAATATATTTACAATATAATGTAGTGAGAATTTATGTTCTGTTCAACTTGTTTATTTTCCAGCTTTATCTTCCAGAATACTATTTGAACTGTTACAATGTACTACAACACACATTCTCAAGGCCTCAAAACTAAATTTTCTTCGGTTGTCGGCAAGACAAAATTTGTATTGGGAGAAGCTCCGTTCTACATCACATGATGTAATGGGTGCAAAACGATAAAACACTAAATCATTGTAATCTGTCTTCGCTACCGCAGCAGTGTCCGTAGACTTCTTCCCTGCTAGCATGTCTTTTATGTCACAGAATATGGCATATCCACTGTTTTTACACAAAACTGAGCTTAATTTCTGTTTAACACGATTACTAGCTGGTGTAGCGGATTCTTGATGAATTAGTTTCGTTATTTCCTCAATTAATCTTAGAGCTTCAGCAGATGAATAATTGACGTTTTCTATAACCTCACTAGTTAGTAGAATTTTTTTTTTCCTGAACTGTCAGTCACGAGGGTTCCGACTATGAGTGGCTTCATCTATCGGCATCCAGATTTTATTATTTGCTGTTTGTTGTCTAATGTTACTTAATGTTCTATCGTATCACTTTCTCAAGTAAGTCTGCCGAAACGTCGAGTTAGTAGGGACTATTCTCTTGGTATAATTTTCCATGAAAGCTTTGAAATTAGGGTTATTTACTTTATTAAATGACATGTTTACAGCCACCATCATTTCACATGCAACTAGGAAGAACTCGGATTCTTTATTTATACGTTAGCCTGTCACAGGTGGAATTTCTTCTGTGTTAAGAGACAAAATGTTTATACGTGAAATGTGTTTTTGGGAGTTACAATGGGTCCCAATGTATCGCTTTTGTCTCCCCTTAGTCTGACATGACACAATTTAATGTAACATGGTCCCCATTAACTTCAAAATAATCACTTCCGAACTCCTGCACAAATAAATGCGTCTTAGAGTATTTCACTTTTGGCATACTTACTGTTAATTATATTCCTCGACTAATCAGATAGATAACCACATGCACACATCGAAACTAGACTGCTATCTCCTGTCCTCTCTTCTGACAACGTGAACTAGGTGTACGGGACTGTTTTTATTACCAGAACAGTACCTGCCTCATGAGTATCTGAGTGAATAAAGCACATGGGACGACAGGCAGGTCGCTACCATCACTGCCCCCTCCCACTATCGTCCTGCTTTCCAACTTGAAACCGCACTGTTTTCGTCTATCGGGTCTAAAGTCTCTAAGCCTGATGATTACATATTTTGTGATTCTGTATTTTCACAATGTTACGTTATTAGTTACTCTGCAACAAGGTTTAGGTTACGTTACATGCGCTGTGATAAATCTCACTCCAAACATCAAGCCAGCAGACGACTGAGAACTGTCGACAGTTTGCCAATCGAATCGAAGCGAGGTCGAGTGCAGCCGAACGTTTCCGAAAGTTCGCGCAGCTTACCGTGGCAAGCTCTTCTTGCGCCTACTCTACTTGCTCTTTTCGGATGTTAGTGGCTATGACCGTCTTAATTATTGCAGTACACTTTGTTCTATGAAGATGGAGATGTACATTCCCACACTTAGACAATTTAAATCAATAAATTAGCTTAAATGACCCAAAGACTTTTTATCACGGTATGACTGGCCACATAACCGACAACTGAAGTTCAAATTTTGTTAACCCCTTACCGCATGGGACAGTCTTGCACATACCGGTTTGATATTCAGATAACTTAAGTAGTTCTTTCTTTCTCAACTGATGTCACATATGGTCAAATGCAATTCTTGATCGTGTGTCATATCTTCCCAATATGCAGTTTGAAATATTATTATATGAATGTAAAACCGGTATGTGCCATATCTGTCCCAGAATGCGGTAAGGAGTTAATTGTTTAGCAACTAGTAATTACATATTTAAGTTTACATTGAAAGAAGATACATGATGAATTTTGTTTGTATTTTGATGAATCTACATGTTTTCAAGTCCACATTTGTGCCCCGAACTCTACTCGACAGTTCTTACTGTCCCACATTTACATTGCCCTACAAAATATTAATAATATAGCAGAGAGAAAACGCAGTGTGAAAGAGGCAATAATGGACTCACTGTTTATAGTCTTGTAAATAATTACACATAATAAAAATAATCAATAACTAGTAATTGATTTATTTTAAGACGCTTTATCAACTGCGATCGTTATCTAACATCTGAGATGAAGGTGATAATGCCAGCGAAATGAGTGCAGGTCCAGCGCTGAAAGCTACTCAGCCTTTGCTCTTATAGGATTGAGAGGAAACCTCGTAAAATATCTCAACCAGTTAACTTGCCCCAACCGGGACTGAAACCCGGGCCCTCTCCTTCAAGGTCAGACATGCTAACTGTTACTCTACAGCGGCGAACAATATGTAACTTATAAATATAATCACTATTATTGCAAATAACACTCATGCCGACAGTGAGAAACATAGTGAAATAGCTGATAAACTGTCAAATTTTTCTTGCTTAAACTCACGAACAGGGGCGGCTTTCGAATGGGGGCTGCGGAGCTGCAGCACCCCCAGACATTTGTGGTTCTTGTCTCGTTTTATGTTGTGAAATACATTTATTATACAGTCTCTATTTAGCGCTCGAATTAAAAAAAAAACTGGGTTGACATGCACGCACTCGTTAGTGAAGTCACTTCCTCCCCTGGTGCTGCCAGAGCGAAACCAGAGACAAGGACTATAGGGTGAAGCCACTTCCTCCCCTGGAGCTGCCAGTCTCGTCTCGGAAGTTTTGCGCGTTAGTTTTATCCCTCCCCCTGATAGCCCCTTGCCTAGAATCCAGAGTTTCCAGGCGCTGCAAAATTTGCAGCAATTTGTCAGTAGCGCGCAGTTTTAACTACATTTTCTTTAACGTTGTTAGTATAACAAGTGCGACAATGTTTAATTCTGTACAATATTTACAGTCCATTCAGTTCAGTACCTTAACAGTTCAGGAGAAATGTGAAATTAAGTGCCCATCAGTTGAAACTCATAATGGAAAGAGCCGCTAAACAAAATAGCCTACAAAGCTCGCATATTTTTTGCTAATGAATCCAGTATCCCTGCTTTCTTCTCTCGAACTCTACACAGTATACTGTATATTAAATTAATGTGTTTGAAAGACAATTCCATCAACTGGGGCAACAAGATGGAGTTTTAAATAAGAACAGTTAATGTTGTTCATGAGAAGAAGGAGCAATTGCTAGAATGTTTTCAAACCATAATGGAATCTGAAACATGTAACAACATCACAATAAATGAGGCAAGCACTCTGGTGCGTACTCTTGAAGATCCTGAATTCAATTTATGGCTCAGTTTTTTTTTTTCATTTATTGATGTATCATGTAGATATATTATATAACCAACTATAACATCGCCAGTTAGATATTTCTAAGGTTCAAATCTGCATATAAAAAAATTAAATTATGGTTTATTTAACGACACTCGCAAGTGCAGAGCGTCGCCGGTGTGCCGGAATTTTGTCCCGCAGGATTCTTTTAAATGCCAGTAAATCTACTGACATGAGCCTGTCTCATTTAAACACACTTAAATGCCATCGACCTGGGCCGGGATCGAACCCGCAACCGACTATGCTACCAAGGCCGACTCTGCAAATCAAGCTTTGTTAATGCCATACAGAAAATACGGAACAGTGCACAGTTGAGCAGCGAGATCTGTGAAAATGAAAACCCTAAAAAGCGTCGTAACGGTTGCGGCAGCCAAGGAAGTGTGTGAACTCATTATCACACAAGCTAACACCCGATTCCAGTTCATAAATCATCTGATATTATCTTCTCTTCTGTGTCAAGAAAAATTTGAATGCTACAAAAGCTCATTTCCTAAAAATGACCTAAATGTATGTGTGAAGCTTTTTCCAATGTTCGAACTAAACTAAAAACTGAACTCACTGTGTTGTATCAGAGACAAGAATTCAGAATATCAGTGACGCAGTCAAGCTCTTGCAGTTTCTTCTATCTGAGAACTTGCAGGTCTCATTTTCAAAAGTTGTGAAACTACTACGCATAGCTATCACCATACCAATGACAGCTTCCGAACCAGAACGTTGCTTTTCGTGTTTGAAGAGAGTAAAATCCTGTCTTAGAAATACGATGAGAGAAGAGAGACTGACCGCATTAGCTATATTTTCCATTGTAAAGATTATGTTAAACGACATATCGGATTTTAATAAGACGATGATTCAAAAGTTTGCAACCTACAAGACAAGGCGCATGGAACTGATCTTTAAATAAGGTAATTTCCTTGGTTTATTTTTGCATGCAGCCCCCCTTAATTCAATACCCATGAGCCGCCACTGCTCACAAACTAATCATAATTGAACGTAAGTTGCAACTTGCACTCCATCTATACCTGGTAAGGTTTATCTTGTCTCAGTAGCAATAAAACCAAGTCCCTTCAAATGAGGGTGGAGATTATAGGAGGGTTGTAAATTTTCAGGATTCATTTCAAAACCTTGTTATTGTACAGGCTACCGGAACTCAGTGTCTTTGAAAGACAAGCTCAGTGACGGAACTACACAGTATGAAGAGAGATATTTTGTAATTTTATTTTGCGCTACAAAATGTATCAACTACTCCCTTCCGCCACTGGATGGATGGACGGCACCGCTCCACTCCCCCATCGCCATAACAACACAGACGAAGTAAAACATATCTCCTTTCTCTCTCTTTTCACAGTGAGACAAGATACATCATACAGACTTTAGTCTAGGCACTGGAGCTTTCTCAGATAAGTGATGGAGTGGGGATGGGGAAGCCCCTTCGAAAAGGCTACACGTCGAGGAGTGATACTATAGTTTATCGTAGGTGGTGATTCACGTGGATTCAATTAACGTATAACTTATTAGAAGGAATATTTGATTCAGAGATAAAAAAGACCTCCGTAATGCCAAATGTAAACTCAAAAACGAAAGAAAAAGATAAGATTTAAAAATATACATGACAAAGAGTTTTCATCCGCCCAAATTTCGCTCGTCAAAATTTCTAATAGCCCAAAAAATTCGCAAATCGCCTAAAGTAAAAATTAGTCGCAAACAGGGCTTAAGAGTAGCCCAATCCTCGACTTTTCACCCAATCTGGCAACCCTGCGCACGTCTCGCTCGCTCGCTCTCTCTCTCTCTCTCTCTCTCTCTCTCTCTCTCTCTCTCTCTCTCTCTGTGGTGCTGCCACCTGGCAGTGGCAGTCGCGTTCCCTTTCTACCACCCCACGCAGTGCTGACTCCTGGCGTCAGTCGCCTAAACCGTATCTCGAAATTCGCTGTTGAAGGGACACTGAAAAAAAAGAAAGAAGGGAGTACTCCAGGCAAATATGCTTGAAATCTGTGCGACGGATATGACGTCAAACGACACCTTTTACGCCCCATAATCCACCGCGAAATACCGCCAATTAGCAAAAATTATATTGCTGCTATCGCTTTCAGTCATACGTAAACGGAGGTACCAAGAGTACTAGCAGATTATTATATCAATGTATATGGACTGAACACTTCATTTCCACATTCTTTCTTTCATCAAGAAGGGTGTTGGTATTCCTTCATACCAACGAGTTCATTTTTCGTTCCTGTATCACATTATTTCTGCGTTCACTGTGGGTAGGAGAAGATTTAACGATAGATGCAATCCACAGGAAGAATTTCTACCCTACAATGAATCATTCAGTGTGTTCAACTCATTTCGAAGATAGTTGTTACTTTTCAAACTACGTTATTGTACAATGTTATTGTTCTTCATCCACTCCATATCACTCATTTTCTTCAAACAGCTGTTGTTTCAGTGCATACATGAATAAATATTAATCGAATTTAAATATACAGAAGCTGCATACATTATAATTATTTTTTTATTATAACTGATTGAGAGTAATTCTTGTTTTAGTTACGAATTAATGAAACATTTTCTTATACTACTGTTGTTGCTACTACTACAACTACTACTACTACTACTACTACTACTAATAATAATAATAATAATAATAATAATAATAATAATAATAATAATAATAATGCTTTTTGACTTCATACTGGAGTTTAACCTACAGATTGACTTAAAAAGTTGACATATTAATTCATTTATTAACCGTGGTTAAGAATATTCACATTCAGAGTTCCTATGAAAATGAGGCAAGTCTGACAGTCAGGGTTGTCGGGTATCCCAATGTAGGCGGGATTCTCCCAATTTCCTGGTTGAGTCCCAATTAAAGCGCGTAGAGATTGACAAAAATCTCGATTTTACAGATATTAGCCTAGAATGTATTTAAACAAATTATGTCTGTATTTCCTATTATCCGATATTTTTTATTTAGGCCTATATTTTGACTCAAATGGTAACATTGTAATCATAGAGGTAACGCGCGGATATTTAGTAAGTCTGTGAGGTAGCCCAGCTGATTGAGGCAAGATAATACTTTTTCTAGTTCTGCCACATTCCGTTTCGGTCTCTTGTCGCTGCTCTCGCAATTAGTATAAATTGTGTATTTTAAGTGCGTTGAGTGGCAAGAAAGACAGCGTTTTGATATCATATTTTACACTAATAATAGAAACATACAATTGCTGCGTCCACACCTGTGGAGTAACGGTTAGCGCGTCTAGCTGGGTTCGATTCCCGGTCGGGGCAAGTTGTCTGGTTGAGGTTTTTTTCCGGGGTTTTCCCTTAACCCAATATGAGCAAATGCTGGGTAACTTTCAGTGTTGGACCCCGGACTCATTTCACCGGCATTATCACCTTCATCTCATTCAGACGCTAAATAACCTAAGATGTTGATAAAGCGTTGTAAAATAACCTACTAAATTGAATTAAATACAATTGCTGCGTTTTATAGTTTAGTGAACTATGTTTAAACATGGATTCATCGTCAGATAGTGAAACTGTTGCAGTACCGGTTCCGGAAAAGAAAAGTTGCAAAGTTAATTTAGTAGCAAATGGTTAAAACATATTCGTGGTTAATAAAACAAAAATATATTATAGTGTTCACTGTACTGTGTGTCCTTCGTATTTTAGTGTTTCTCACAGAGGCGAATAGGCCTATTACATTACTTTGTAGAAAACTGCTATAAGTTTTGTGATAAAGTGTTGATAAGTCTAATGTCTTAAGTTAGCTTCTGATCCCGATTTCCTCGCAGAAAACCTAGCAACTGCTGACAGCAGAAACACGGTATTAAAGGTATCTCGCAAAGGAAGTATTGCTCCTTTAAACAAAAACATGTAGCTTTCGGATACGCAATGCAACACGTATTCAAATAGCGGTTTCGAAATCCCGCGCGTTTTCTTCCAAATAAATAGCGGCTTTCCGCTGCTTCAATTTGGGAACATATTTCTCACTTCTACGCTACGGCGTGGTAGGGGCTCGAGCATAGAGGGACATATCAACGGCAACGAGATAATCTCTTTGTAACTCGTTGATCAAAGGATATATTCTACAGTTGAGCCGAACAGAATATTATCTTATTTATAAAAAAAAATAACAGCTGCTGAACTTGACTAAACTTTTGAAATATTCACAACAACACGAAACAATTTGTAATCATAATAATATGAAGAAAAAAACCGGTGATAAACATACCGGAAAAAGAAATGGACTATGGGTAATTTGACGGCCATATTAGATATACCAGCGAATAGGGATTATAAAGAATGGACACTTCGCGTCGGTACCTTTGATGTAGCCGGACTGATTTCAATGACCTTCAAGCCAGCTAGAGCGTGAGATTCTGCTTTCTCCCTAGAGTTGGCGCTGACATCACACCAGCTAGCAAAATAAAATAAATTGGATCCATAAAATAATAAATCCGTCATTAACTGTAATGTCTAGACTCTAGAGTTCCTTTATAATGAGAGTTGAGACGTTGACCCCAACAACAATTAAAATATGTAATGATTTGATAGCACTGAAAATGGAAAAACAAAACTCTTACGAGAAGTAAAATCATATACCTATATTATATTATATACAAATATTAAACGAATTTGATACTTAATTTTATAATGTATTATATTATTTTATCATATAATTTATTATATCTGAAATATAAAAAATTATTACGACAACTAGTTCGTCACTGAGAAATAAGGAAAAGCTGTTAACTTGAATTTATTTGAAGCAAAGCGTTACTGGATTGTGCAATAAGGTAGGCGATGTTTGAATCCAGTGTCTCAACTCTATTCTCAATTATTATCTTAGCGTATGCTCGATTACACTAACCTCTAGCGCTTGAAAGTAGAACTAAACGCTGGCGCACAGAGAAACAAAACACAGGCAAATTCGCTCAGTGTTCATTCTTTATAATCCCTATTCGCTGGTTATACCTTTTTGGTTCCACCGTTTCAAGCTCATGACCCGGGGTTGGCGGGACATAATAATGGTGTCCACACCACCACCCCCGCGGAGTAGGTTCCCTAAGGGGTCAAGAAATCGGCGGGTGAACACGGCGGAGTGACAAGTCTGCTCTGGGTTGTCACTGAACGCGAGCTTGTTCTGCTGGAAGGACAGGTCCCAGGGCGTGCTGGTACAAGAAGTGGTCATGTTGACCAGTGGCGGTTCCTCTATATGCGCACAGGAGCACGTGAACACCTTAAAAACCAACAATAACCATACGTATTACTGTATTAATATTATTACATCTATTACTTTCTAATGTGCAATGACGTTCCTACATTTTTCGTGTCGAGAGAATGTCCCGTTCGTATGTCTTTAAATCTCTATTGGACAGGTTGACAGCAGTTCGCACAATTTTTCTCTAGCAGGGTGGAATAGCCTGAGGCGAGAATATTTTGTGGTTTGTTACAATGGTTACAATCAACGAGTTAGATACTATAGAGAGGCTGAAGACCTATGATAAGCGCTCCCTGCGGAGGCCAATAGTACTATGGATCGTTCCCTAAAAAACATGGCGGTCTATAGTACCGCCAGCCTCCGCAAAGAGTGCTTATCAAAGGTACACTGCAATTAAGACTTTAAAATTTCCAAAAATGTCTCATTCCCTCGGATTTAAATGAAATGTACCGTAAATCATAATATTCGTTGCTGGATAATTAAACCCTCTCAATACAGGTACCATTGCCGCAGAGAATTATAAGATAAGACGGACTGAGCATAAGCGAAATATCTGTATTAATAAGTTTGTACCACCAAGAGTTTTGTATTTTTTGTGTTTATAGGGCCTACTCCAATTTTATTTTTATTAATGCGTAGGGCTCTTTTTGTTAACAAAGAGGAAAGTCAGCACTTGCATCACACACAATTTGTCATTATTGTTCAAAATAATGTAAGAACAGTTTCATTCAGCAAAAGCCTCTGCCTAGTTGCGAGACACGTGTGAGATCAATATTTGTTTCAAATTATATTAGACTACATGATGTCTCCATCACGCGAAAAGAAGTGTAGCTAGCTGTGGCTCCTGTTGTTTCTGATAACAATGTTAATCGTAAGTATCTTATCGTTTCAATAAATGTGGTGAGTTATGATCACGAGTAACTTTCTATTAGTGCCATTCTTTAATTATTATGTTGCATGCTAAGAGGTTATTTGTAGTTCTAATAATTTCAGTTTTCAAAAGTTCTCTGTGTTAATTCCAATTTCAAATGAATTTTTCTCAAGAACTAAATTACTGGATATTTTTTTTTTTTTTTCAATTTTCGCCACTATCTTTCCTATATTTTACTCCTATTAGTTACATACGTCGTCTCTCTTGAAATCACCTGGTGAGCACTGAATTACATAATTACATATTAGGTTAGATTAGCTGTAAGGTAATTAAATTTGTGACGAAGTCAAAAAATTATTTATTTTTCTTCTGCCGATTAAATTCATCCGTCTTTAGGTGCTTTGCTTTGGTTGCATCGATTATAGCTTGTCATTTAATATCTGGGCTATATTTAGTGAAGCTAATAAAACGTAGGCCTACAGCTGTTATAAAACGTAAAGTTTTGTATGTATTTTACTTTTTACTTATTAACATAGTCTTAATATGTAACTCAATTCACAATAATACTAACTTCATCACAGTCATTTCCTACAACATCCGAGCCACGCCCCTTTGTTTTGACTAACCGAAACATGGCGGACCAATGTTCAATTGTCTTCAACTTTCTGAGGTCTTTGTCCTCTCTATAGTATCTAACTCGTTGGTTACAATAGCTCTGCTCGCACAGGTCTAACGTGCTAGTGACAGAGAAACAGAGATGCTTCATCTCCCTTGGGTCTGGCATCCTGTTCCTTTTTCCCTCTTTTCTCGTTTTCTCTCTTTACTCTGTATTTTTTTAAGTACGTTATTTATGACGCTTTATCAACATCTTCGGTTATTTAGCGTCTGAATGAAATGAAGGTGATAATGCCGGTGAAATGAGTCCGGGGTCCAGCACCGAAAGTTACCCAGCATTTGCTCATATTGGGTTGAAGGAAAACCCCGGAAAAAACCTCAACCAGGTAATTGCCCCGACCGAGAATCGAACCCGGGCCACCTGGTTTCGCGGCCAGACGCGCTAACCGTTACTCCACAGGTGTGGACCTCTTTCTTTTCAAAACACTGTTACGCGCGGGGGCTGATTCCGGTATGGCATAGTTGCGCCCCGCGGTCAATTGGGAGGCCTAGGCATGGCATAGTTGCGCCCCGAAGAAATCAGGTAGCAGAATGGATATGGCATAGTTGCGCTCCGATGGGCATAGTACACACGAAAGTGATTGTCATAAAATAAATAAATTACTTTAAAATATTACAGTGATAGCTGCATTGAAATCAGGTAGGCCTAGCATATGATGAATTTTTCTATTTAAAATAACACTTTTTTATTGATCTCACACAATAAATGAACTGAATTTTTTGTTTCTACATCGATATCTTAACTCTACGGTACAAGGGTTTCGAAAATTGAAACTTAGAACCATTGTGAATTATTAACTCTTCACCCTTTTCACTAAACTTAACATTCATTTTAAATTAACCTCACTATACACCACAGACGGTGTGAAAATCACTAATAAAATGTCAAGACTGCTAAGGCCCCATATTCCAATGGCTCACTCATTTGAATATGTCAGTTAATAAAGTACTGCCAACTTCATGGTGTTCATTTTAACAGTAGGCTATTGATAATCACTGCATAAACAGTAGAAAAACAGTTAATAAAGTACTGCCAGCTTCATTGTGTTTATTTTAATAAATATTAAATCGAATAAGAAATCAATAAGGTCGGTTGATTATGAGACTCGAGTTTCCGTATGTCTTTTTCTCTACCTACTTCGTCGTGGCGCAACAATGCCATGCTCCTTTCTCTACCTGATGGGAACGGGGTGCAACTATGCCCACAAAACAGGAACCATTTTTTATTTGCTGCATCTTATCTGACCGTGGGGCGCAACAATGGCCTACCCGCTGATTCTGTTCTTTTGTTCAGCAAAATAAGGAAAATGCAAGCTGCATGTGCGTATTGAAAGTTGAAACAGTGGCACTTGAAGTTTGGAGACAGACGTGTGTGAAATTGTGAGTGTGTTAAAGTATTGTGGTTTCATACAAAATTGTTTATAGACTGTAGTATAAGTGCGTTGAGCAGAATATAGATTTAATTTAATTTCGTTAGAAGTTGTATAATAGTGTATAATACTGTGTTAGGCTGTGATTAATTATTTTTAGTGATCACTGATTGGGAACTGTATATTCTGTACAGTTTTGCTTTAACAATGAACTCCGTTCAGTCGCTATTAAGCAAAGATTCGCTCTCTCTTATGACGACAAATTAGCAGCTAAAAGATTAGGTCCTGATCGGCGAGAATTAACAATAGAGCAAGTAACAAAATGTGAAGAACGGGAATATCGTAGAAAATTCAATATATCTACATATAATAACTATAAGTGCGGATGCTCTACTAGAAATGCTTTGTTTTGTTTTCCCTGCCTGATATTCAGCAAGGAATCAAACGCATGGACAAAAACGGGTTTTAGGGACATTAGTCATATAAGTTCTATGACAAAAAACATGAAAGTACACACGCACATAAAAACGTATGCATTGAATTGTCATTGTTAGGACGTTCGAATATCCAAGATCAATTAGATAGTGCTTACAGACTATCAGTTAGAAAGCACAATGAACAGGTAGAGAAAAACAGTCATATTCGTTCTAGATTAATCATTTGTATTAAGTTCTGTGGAGTGTTTGAACTGGCTCTGAGAGGCCACGATGAAAGTGCAAGTTCAGATAATCTGGGGTGTTCAGGGGACTTGTCAATTTTGTTAGTTCGATCGATGCAGCAATGAAGGGACATCTTGACACAGGGGCGAAGCTGAAGGGTAATCTGTGAGCCTTGATTACCCATTGGATTTTGAAGAAATTAGCGCATTTATATTTTCCTGTTTTCATTGGTATAGGTAAATGAAATCTCTAGTTTTCGGTCTAGTTACGGAAGGACTGACACCAGCTCCTCGGCGCGGAACCAGCACGTAACTACAGTGTGGCTACTCGCTGACACTGCTTCAAACCAGGCTCACGGCAGCAGCTAGAGAAAGCATATGCGCATGCGCCAAGCGGAGTGCTTGCATACGTCACTAATGCTAGACAGCTCTGTGAAGAGCCTAGACTCAGCAGCACCAATCTCAGAGTCTGCTTCTGCTACAAACGCCCCGAAATTCAGCTACAAATACCAAAATGAAGCCACACACATTCAGAGAGTAATAAACAGAATCCACGACCTATGCTATAGTTACAATGTTGGAAGGCGGATGTGTTGGAAATGTCATTCATTAATTTAGGACCAGTTCATTTTTGTTGCATAGGCGACTCCCAATAAAGACACTGTCAGGTGTCGGCGAATTCATGAATCCAAGAATTGATGGTTAAACAATGGGCGCTATTCACATAACAGGAAAAGAAAACTGAAAATACCAAAGCTTTCTTTGCCATAAATAATGGTCGCTGTGTCCGGAATTCAATCCCACCTTAAATTTTCTGTTATGTTTTCGTAATTTTTTGCGGAAGCGAGAAACTTCTTATGGCTATTAGAGTGTGAGAAAATAAAATTTGATAGAAGAACGTGTTTACACATAAAATTGAGAGTATTCACAAATAGTCATTCGATCGAATCTCATTCGGCTACATTTTTCCATTGGACTATATAACTAAAAGCTACGTTTACCGAAATCGGCCACGGTTGGCAACGCTGCAGTCTGTCAGTGTGTGAGAAATAATAGGGCAGTATTCATTTTTCGTCGGTCTGTTTCCGTAAAGTGCAGATGTGTTCATTATTATCATGTATCATCCATTATCCACTTACGTTTTTATTCAAATAATCACCTGTGGGTTCGGTATTTCGGTACTACGAATACACTTAGTATAGAATTCGAATAAGATTAACTACTAAAA